>NC_056747.1:1352603916-1352633741 GCF_019279795.1 Protopterus annectens
AAGTATAAACTTCAAAAGTCTTAAAGAATTGTATTGAAATAAAAATAAAAATAAAAATTAATATGAAAACTCAATTATCTAATAGATTAATAAGTAAAAAAATAATAAATAAATATAAGTAAAAAACATTTAATAAACATTTAATAAATGAGTTCCTTCCTATGTGAAATGTATGTATGGAAAACTGTGTATATGTAAAGTAGTCAATAAATATGTATATAAATGTATAAATAAATGAATTGTATAAAGAAAAGTTTTTTATCT
This sequence comes from Protopterus annectens, assembly GCF_019279795.1. Classification (NCBI taxonomy): domain Eukaryota; kingdom Metazoa; phylum Chordata; order Ceratodontiformes; family Protopteridae; genus Protopterus; species Protopterus annectens. Next base: position 1,352,604,181 of record NC_056747.1, read on the forward strand.
CAAAAGTGATTTTAACTTTAAAATGCTGCCAATAGATAAAAAGTTATTCAACCTTGGCCAATTATTTGCATTTAACCTTAACTGCCATTCAAGCTCACATCTTTCTAGCTGTAATTGCCACGCACCACCTCTAATATCTACTTTTAAGACATCCAATACTACAAACTTAAAATTGTGAGATGTGTTTGTACTGATATGTCTTGCTAAAGCGTTTAATTCATTTCCAGCCCTTATAGCCCTTATATATTAATATTAATAATATATATTAATATTAATTTAATAAATCGAATGGTTTTAATTACTTAATTACTTACATCACAGATAAAGATTATTTAACTAACAGGAAGTGATGTGTAAACTGTTTGAAAAAGTTTGGCAGGAGCCAAATGAAAGCGCTTATCTGTTATTCATTTTTTATGGATTTATCTGCCTTTCATTAAACTTTCGTCAAGCAAGTCGTTTTTTTGGTTATTGGGCTATATTAGAACATCGAAGTATTAAAACTTCAAATGTTCTGATATTGAACACTATTCAGTGAATGCTAAGAATAGCAAAGCTGCAGAACAGCGAATTCTTTCTGCGGGAAAGAATTCATTTGGCCATTTATGTGGCTTCGCTATTCTTAGCGCTGTGGTGGAAAGTTACGGGTTGGGTTCAGGTAAGTGTGCGATTGTTTGTATGTTAGGGTTAGGGGCGGGTTAAGTGAGTTAGGGTTAGGGCGTAGATTAGGCATGTGTGCAATAGTGACAGACTTTAGGGTTGGGGCGGTTTAAGTGAGTTAGGGTTATGGCACTGGTTAGGTGAGTGCGCAATAGTGACGGACCTTAGGGTTAGGGTTTGGGTTAAGGTAAGTGGGTAGATAGTAGTGTATGTTTACTTTAGTGTAGCGTTAGATGTAGGAATTTAAGTGTATATGTGTGGTTGCTGTTTGTTTGATGTGCTTGTGTGGTGTCTATGTGTTTCAGAGCAGCAAATTTTTTCCATGGGAAAAAATTTGCTGTTCTGAATGTTCAATATTTTCATGTTTAGATGTTTTGGGGCCGATGAAATAGCATTCGCTATTTTCATCTTTCGATAACATGATATAAATGTGTCTGACCCGGCTCTGTTAGAAATGGTACATCTAAAGAAATCCCAATCCCTCTGCACCACACACTCCAGAGACCTCATTACCACAATTAACAGAATATGCTGGAGGGACAGGTTCATAACCCAGAGACTGCCCATGCTATGGAATAGACTTCCCATACATGTCAAGCAGAGCACCTCGCTGACCCTCTTCAACAGAAATCTTGATGAGTATATGGGAAACAGAAAATTCATCCCGGGGATAACTCCAGTGGCTCTACTCAACAGAGGCACTGGGAACTAAAGTTGGGTGGTGCTATGCCAGGGAAATGCTATGGCTAGGCTTGTAAAGGACCCAGGGCCATTAGCCTAGTACACATCTATGAACCTACGAACTTATAAGGGCTATAGCCAGCCAGTAGGCCTCTCATAGCAGAGGAAATGGGCCTGGAACAAGGGCATCAGGGTATTGTTGTAAGAAGAATTACTGTGGATTATATATGAGGAAACATCAAAGTCTTACAGAGGAACCTTGAGAAAAGACAGTTTACCTGGATGTACCTCTGTGCTGTATACATTAGTTCCTGTCCAAGAAGGAAATTGCAGGACTTTATGTGTGAGACTGTGTCCATCAGATCATGGGACTCTGAGATTTTAAAGAAATAAAGTAGGACTGTATGATTTTCCTTGTCTATGAGTACAGAAAGTAAATTTTATGTGGTGTACTTTTTTTGCATGAGAAGCATCTGCTCCCTGTACCACTGAGATCTGTTTAAATTTTACAATAAAAATGTGTTTATTTTATGAATGTGTGGACTTTGGTACATTAATACACCACAACTCTTTTTAATTAATTATCAGTCTAGTTTTTGAAGTATTTTACTTGCTAAATGGTGCTTCTCTCTTATAAAGTATACATTTAATCTGATATTAGTCTGCAAGCAACCCCATCATATTGGGTATTATGACTAGGGACCTTTCATTTCTGCCCATTTTCTGTGTGGTAGCACTAAGTGTTTTATGACTTTCTAAGGTGTGAAACACTTTGTACTAGAATATTTTTTTTAACTGATAGTATATGGAACAGATACAACATTATCCACTCTTGAGGTGAATTTCTTAGCATCTGTGTCTCAAACACATTATAAATTCTCTGACATGTTTTAGTCCACTGTTGGTGACCATGAAAGGAGGACCATGGTTAATAGGACAAGCTCCTGGACATCTAAGACAGTTAATGTTTGGCCCATTTATGATATTAAAGATAATGCAGACACATTCTTACCATAACAGAAAGTAAATAACAAAAAAAAATCTCTTACTGGATTCCTGTTGATGAATTGTGTGGTGTTTAGAGTCTTTAATTTTTTGAACAGCTTGCGCTAGGAATTCAGGATCCATATTCTTTATTTCTGCTTCCTTTGTCATTATACCTGTGGTAGTGGTGCTGCGGTAGCATTGTCGCCTCACAGCAAGACGTTGTCATGTTCGACTCTCAGAGCATCTTCTGTGTGGAAGCATGCGTGAATGGGTGTGCCTTCGTTGAAGGTTGTGCATCAGGGCTGGTAACGCGGCACGTAAAAATCCACTACCAAGCATTAGCGGATGGGAGTTCCCCTGTGGCGACCCCTAACGGGGATAAGCCGAAAGACCCAACAACTGCTTCCTTTGTCATTGTTTCCTTTTTAATGCTTATAAATATTTTTATTTTAACTAGATATGGATTATGTATAGAGCATTATGCATTTTTTCTGAAAACAACAAAAGCACAGCACAACTTCTTTGTAAGTAAAGTGCAGTGCATAAGTAGGAAGTAATACTTTGTACAAAACAAGTGCACTCTAGTGTGCAGCCTTCCTTCCTATAATTGAGTAAGGCAACTGAAATCAAACAGAAAATAGAATGCTTTAGCTCAACCAGTTGTTGAACCAATTTTCTATTATATGTTATGAGTTGGATCACGGATCAATTTACAACCAGCCCAGTTGCATGGATGGGTATGTCTATCAGGGCTCACTGGTAATGGAGTGGTGCTGTTAAATTGTTCAGTAATTATATCTTGGGAGGCATGGCATTTCAACTCTTTGTAATCCACTGAAGATGAAATCTGATGTTGCAATGATTACAAGATTGCAAAGACTGACTCAGTATGTAGAACTCAGGTAAGTAATGCAAATAAGCAAACATTTGTGACTTTCATTTAAAATGTTTTGCCCTATTTATTTCCAGCAGTTAAAATACATATTTTTTATTTCACATTGTATATACTATAAAATGATTTACATGCATATAAATACCATATTAAAATAAATACAACAAATAGACGAATAAATAAAATATAACCATAAAGAAAAAATGACATATCAATATATCTAAAAGTATTATATTTAAATAAATATTTAGCAGATAGATGGATAAATAAAATATAACCATAAATAAACTGCATATCAATAAATGCAAAATAAAATAATTCAATATGTATATAAATGTATGCACATTTTCAAATCCCTATTAATATAAAAATATTTTCTAAATATTATGTACAGAATGTAAGTCAGTAATAAACAGCATCATGTATAAGAATCATTGATTGTGGATCCTTCTAGCATGGCTTAATGTTTTGTTTCTCAAACTGTGAAGACCGAGATTGATTGGCCCAGCTGTTGCAGTAGATGTCTTGTTTCAGATCTGATGATCTCCCAGGAATATCGGCTGTAATTCTGAAAATAGGACAAAGGTTTAGAGAATCTTTTGCAGAATTTTTTATGCATGCATTTTCCTGGTCCTGTTCAATCTGTTATCAACTAAGGATCTTCTTATTTGTCAGACCTATGTTGATATTCATGCCTGAATTACCCCAGTGAAATTTAAACACTACAGTTGGGGTAAGATTCATATACCATGTGTTACCTCCTGGAAGGACTTACGGTTTCTGACTAGTAGATAAAAAGTGGCTGGTACAGATTGGATCCAGTCAGTGTGCTAGAACCTGTGCTGATGCTGTTCTAGGAGTAATTAATTCTGAAGTACTAAATGCCCATCAGTTGGAACATGTAATGATGGCTGGGTTGAGCAGTTTTAACATACTCTATAAACTGTGTGTCATCAACAGCCAGAGGTCAGCAAAACCCAGCCCTGTTTGGAATTTGTATGGAGCTGTCAATGACTCAAGCATTAAATGTAACTGTAGAACCACCAGAACAGACAAACAGTAAATACCAATTGATTGGCAGTGGAGTTCTATGCTGTACTGGTTTGCATGATAGTATGAAATGATTTTGAGGGAAATATGTTATTTAGTTATTTATTTATTTGGTTATACTTACTTATCTTTCATTAGTTATTATATGCTGTTTACTGAGAACTCAAACTTATGTGTGTATTACTCTCTGTCAAGTTGTTCATGTTGTGAATGCTTGTGTTTACAATATAGAAAGTATTTCTAGTTAAATAAAATTATCTTCATAAGTGTAAATAATGTTTCAGAATTACATTTTGAACATATTCCCACTATTGTCATCTGTTCTTATATTTCAGGTCATATTTCTTGTTTTCTTTAAAAAAGTAGTGATACGGCCTTATTAATTGTTAACTCATATTTCATTTTAATCACAAATTGTCCATATCCTTATTTTATCTGTAATCACTTTGTTTCCATACCGTTGTTTGTGAGGCTTCTTGTCTGCACCGTTTATATGATGGATATTCTATAATTATATGTGATACACTTTCTACTATTTGTTGATTACATAACTATTTTACGTCTGTTACAAAAGTGTCCTATATCCTATTGTCAGTAAATTGTTTTCTTGACTTCCAGATTTATATTTCAGAAGCATAAAGGTCAATTCCTTTTCTTTTAAAGTGAAGATATATTTACTTCGTGTTTTCACTCAAATGATATGCATAAAATCTGTGATATAAATACATCTAATTTCATTATTTTTACTGTCTCTCCTAAGCCATCTTACCATACTTTACAAATGGACATTGTTTGTATCGCTCATTTTTCCTGTAGTACATTTGAAATATTATAACCTTCAGGCTTTTAGCACTCACTCTAACCTAATCACAGCATCTATATTCTATTTATTCTGTCCTGGCTAAATGGTCCTTATCCCCAAGGTCAGATCCACCTGTCCAGTTGGTCTGAAAGGACAGCCTTCTTCCAAAAGTATAACACCCCCATGCATACCAGGGTTTGTCTTCACTGTCATCATCATCACCCCTTTCCCATTTTTACATGGGGCTGTAGCGTCACATCGACACCAGTCAACGTGGCCAGTCATTACATCACTTATTCATAATTTCCAACTCTTCCCTCAAATCGTATTTCAAACGTATCTTGGTCTGTGTGATTGTGTACTATGTATGAATTATGCTTGCTGTCTAGTTCTCCAAAACAAATATCTTCACTGCCTACTTTGCATTATATGTTTCATTTTTAAATGATATTTTGCTGCAGTTTAATTAGCATTTAACAAAATAATAAACAGTAAAGCAAAATCAGTTTTCAGATTAACAGAATAATAAATACAAAACAAATGACATTAAATACTCAAGTTTCATGGGATCAGAAACATACTGGTATTTCCTAACAAACATTTGAGGGAGACTTGACTAAACCCATCTGAATCGTCTTAATATGTGGTTACATCCCAGGCTTATCCTGACAGGCTGTATTTGTAATAGATCAGAAATGTGGGGGTCACATCAGACCTAAATCATTTTAGAACCATCATCCTGAATTGCACTATATGTAAAATTATAGTGAAATTTACAATGGAACACGGAGTGACATGGGGAACCTATTTCTGTTAGACAAGGAACGGCATTCTTTGAAGATGTAACAGTAGCACTCGATGCAAGGCTGACAGTGCATATTGCTTTTCCTGACCTTGGTAACCAGCTGATAAAGCTTCATATAAGGGGAATTATCAGGAAATTAACAGAAAGAATTAAATGTTATTCGTTCTGTAGCTTTGTTGGTAAAACATTTGTTAATCATCAGGACTCATTGAGTCAGGGTCAGGTGGATATATATGTATTCCAATGGAGTTACCAGTGGTACCACACGTGGCTCTGTACCACGGCCAATTCTTTTTTTGGATTGTTCATCTGAGGTAGAACAATGGGAAGTAGTTTATCGGAAAATGTGTTGATCATTGTATTGGGTAACATAAGTACTTCAATAAAAGATGCCAAAGTTCTCAAAATGGTCTCCAAAAAGCCACACACCTGGGAGAGTAGTGATGACTTCACTTTTAAAGTCATGAACTCTAGCATCATGCATACTGGCAAAACGGACATAAATTATGATTACAAAATAAAAGTTATGAAAAGGCATCATTAAAATGTAGGGGTTATAGTGCACAATAACAGTTTAAACTTCACAATCTGTGGTCCATCTAATTCTAAAGAGCATGCCCAGTCTCTCCATGAGTATGACTGACCATTTAATAACTCTGTGACTGGATGCTACAATGCTGCTTTTCTGTGGCCTTGACATAAGTCACCTGTAGGAATTTAAAGAGGTACAATAATTCCTTCTAAAAAAATAGAAAACTTGAGTTATTGAAAAAGGCTTCACAAATTGTTATGTTCTGTTTATTTTAGGTTACATAGCAGTGACATTTGCTTGGTATATAAGGCAGTGTCTCATGTGGTTATATTTTAAAATCTATGGCTGCAATGCACTGCTGAGGGAGTTAACACTATATCAGGGGCTTACACCCTCTTTGTTCCTGCCCAGGAATCCCAAACAAGTCTCCATTCCCTGAAGAGATTCAGGTGGTAGAGAGCAGGCCTGTCTGCTGGCCCAGCGATGTAGCCTACCATCGCCCCTTGGTAACACCCCATCCCTGCTCAGTGGCACTTCTCAGATCTGCTGTTGGTGTGGTCTGTGGGAAAGCATGCCTCCGCACATTGAGTTTCCCTTGGCTTACCCTACAAATGCACTAAGGCAGCTCAGGCTTGGTCTGCTCAAACTCCTCTGGGTATAACACCTAGTGATCCTACTAAGTGTCACCCTGAGGTGAGCCTAAACTCCCTCCAGGATGGGTGAGGTGGAAGTTCCTATATGCACCTGATCCCCTAATTGAACTCAGGTGGTCTGTGCTGTTATGACTTTATCCTTCTGTGCCATGGAGCTGCTTGTTTATGAAGAGTTTGAAATTAAAAAAATATTTCTTAAAGTTTACTAATGCTACTCCAGACCTTTTTATACAGTCTCTCTATTAATTAAGAATGTAGTTTTACAGTAAGCATTGCATTTACGGTTGATGATTGATTGAATTGCTTATTTTCCTCTTTAAAAATGTTTCCAGGTTATGAAAATAGCTTCTTAATCTCAGATACAATATTCTGTTCCCCAAGTAAACCATCCTTTCATTAATCTAGAAAAAAACGGATGGAGACAGTTGAGTCTTGTTTTCTCATGTGATTTTATGTACTATTTCTTCCCCATTCTTGGACTCATACTTACACAGCTTTCTATTTCTTTAGTCTGGCGTTTGAGAATATTCCGGAAACTAGACAGCTTCTCCTCATCCCACAAAGCAGAGGTGGCAGAGTTACCATAGAGTTTGCCGAGGTAATGCAGTGTCTCAAACATGTTAAGGAGGGCTGCCTCTGGCTTGGAATATAAATATAATTATTATCAAACAGTGTTCACTCTTGATTACTAGATTATAAAATAATTCTGCAAGCTGGATTGCTATAGCTCTTGTACAGCTAGAGAGACAACTATTCCATCTAGAAGCTTTGTTTATGGTGTAACAGTCTGAGTCTGTCATCCCTAAAGAAGACAAATGAAGGTTCCTGGTGTTCTCCTTGGTATAGTCAGTCATTGTTTCACATGCAAATTATTCTTAATCATCATCTGAACTCAGCAGATGAAACACAATATAGAAAAAATGTAAAATCATCACTGTTGATTTACAGTTCTTTTCCTTTTTTTATAATTTTACATCTGCCTTACAAACTGATTAAAATATAGAATTGCTGTTATCAGTTGTCTGATTGTACTAACAGATACTGCAGGCACTTGGTCTGTAAGCATCAAACATGCCAATGTCAGGAGCTGCGCATTTACATTACTGGAACACGCTGACACTGAATTTCTTTGGGAAGTATTAACAACAGATGTCAGACGCGCACACACACACACACACACACACACACACACACACACACACACACACACACACACACACACACACACACACACACACACACACACAGATACACACACATACACACACACACACACACACACACACACACACACACACACACACACACACACACACACACACACACACACACACACACACACACACACACACACACACACACACACACACACACACACACACACACACACACACACACACACACACACACACACACACACACACACACACACACACACACACATTACAATTTATATGTTGATGACAGACCTAAATGTGCCAGAATGAACAGCACTTTCTATTTAATTAGTAACAAATATGGCCAACATTACAACAGAAAAGTTCTGAGTTATTTCTAACTGTGACGATTGTGGAATAAGGAACAAATGGAAAGACAGTATGCAGTTTTGGCTTCAGAAACTGAACCCAGTATCTTAATGAACTGATTTAATTTTGTAAAGTAACTAAAATAAAATGCCCCGGCTAAGGCACGGGCATTGTTTCTGGCACTAAATTTCTACAAACACTACAGATTTCATGTTCTTTCATCATGAACCATACTTTTCAGTGCAGTAGTGCTTGTAATTAAGTATAGTGTAATATTTTAACACAACAACCAGAGCAACACAGACAGTCACCCTGTAATCATATGTAGAACTGTACACTCAAGTGTTTGTATGAACCACACACGTTGTCTTCTTTTATGCTTATTACTTACAAGGAAACATGAATTTGTAATTACGTTTTATACATTTGGAAATTACATGATTTCATTATTTATTTAAATTAAGATCTGTTTTTTGGTGTACAGCTGCATGAACAGTCCTTCTCAATGAATATAACAGGAACAGACCATGTCAGATGTTCATTTTAACTTTCTTATAGTTGTGCTTTGTGATATGTAGTGAGGCTGCTGTAAATGGAATTTAAGTTCACAAATAATGGATATAACTGCCTTAGAAACCCACCCTGTCCTGTAGTTTAATGTATGTTTAAAGGTGTATCTTCTTATTACAAGTTAAAAAGGAATATTGCATGAAATGTTCCTTCTATTTCATAATTCCAAATGGCCTGTAATGCAGTTATTTTAAATCAGCTTTTGTTACGTACATTTTAATTTAGGTATTTTTTATATTTTACAATGCATGTAATCTCTCATATGACAAATACATTTCCATTAATCACTGAATTCTGCATATAATTTCCTACCTGGGAATCCACGGAAAGCACTGGAAATGGTGCAGGAATCTCAGCTGTGGCCCTCTCCTCTAGGCACTGGAAAGGTATCTTCTCCCCCTAAAACATGTGAAATAATGCAGACAAATAAGGTGAAATTTTTGCATAAATGATTATAGTAAGGGTTTATGATGTGATGAGTACATTTTACATCTGAACAATACCCTAACACCTCTGGCAAACATAAATACCATTTCAAATCAGAACAAAGCCTGTTGGATGTATCTAATGTGACCTTATTCTGAACAAACAAGTATGAAATGAAATTCAAAATGATTTTTCCTTTCACAATAATCTAAAAATTACAAAGGGACAAAGAGACTTCATTATAATGAAACTTAAAATTAGAACAAAATGATTTTTTAAAAAGATTATTATTTATATGTTAGGATGTAGCTAGACCAATCAAATCCCACAACATCAATTCATTCATTCATGAAAATCCCATTCATATAAAACAATGCATTGCTTGATGCTCACAACATGTGATGATTTTTGACCAATCAAAAGCCTGTAATGAAATAGCTGCAAGTTAAAACAGAAAACAATCATATGACCAAAGAAGAACTAAATTATAAAAAACTTAAATGATGCTGGAATTGTTTAAGATCATCTGAAAAGAAAGCTTTAGAACACTGATGGTGGAAAGGATTAACTGGAAGCATTGTTCTTTATATTACTATATTTATAATTTCTTTTCAACTCAGTTTTGGCTGTTATAGTTAGATTTATTATTTGCTTTTATATTGCTTACAACTAATGCAACCTTCTGACTTTACAGTCCACACTTTGAATGAAATATGATTGGCTTGGTCCATCAAAGATGGTTCACGAATCATAGCTGACTGACTGCATTTGTCAAAACTGAATTGTTTTCATAAATGTAGCTCTGACACTGAGTTTGCCACAAAGAAAAATTACAGGTTTCTGATGCATTTGTCAGTCTTCAGGTAGGCATGACTTTTTTTTTTTATTTTACATGTAGATGTCATTTAACAAATGCTGGTCTATCAAAGTCTACAATTTCAGTCTGGAATATTCTGTCATTGTTATCATGTATATTCTTTGGAATGTTTTTAAACCTCCTTTGTTCTCAGATCTCTGGTGAGAGATATGCAGTGCTCAGTGCTCCAAAATGTGAATACGTGATGGTAGAGTCCCATGGTCTTTATATGCAGGGTCAAGGCTTTTTCATATTTTATGTCTTACCTTTTCATCCTTAGTCACCAGAGCTCATGTATCATGACCACCCCCAGTGGATTACTTCTGGCAACAAGACCCTCCAGATCCTTTAAACTCCTTCGGGAAGCTGACCAGTAGGACCACTTTAATCTCCTTCAGGGAGCTGACCAGTCGGACCACTTTAATCTCCTTCAGGGAGCTGACCAGTAGGACCACTTTAATCTCCTTCAGGGAGCTGACCAGTAGGACCACTTTAAACTCCTTCGGGAAGCTGACCAGTAGGACCACTTTAATCTCCTTCAGGGAGCTGACCAGTAGGACCACTTTAAACTCCTTCAGGGAGCTGACCAGTAGGACCAATTTAATCTCCTTCAGGGAGCTGACCAGTAGTACCACTTTAATCTCCTTCAGGGAGCTGACCAGTAGGACCACTTTAATCTCCTTCAGGGAGCTGACCAGTAGGACCACTTTAATCTCCTTCAGGGAGCTGACCAGTAGTACCATGTGCCCCCCTTGACCTGTGAGAGGACAGCTTGTCTTATGCCTTTACAAGCTGAAGTTCAATCCCCCTCTATCACAGCCAGATGCCCAGTGACATGAATCTGTCATATATGAAGTTTTAATTTGCTGTTTCACACTGAAACGCTAACACTAGGATTCATTATGAAGTGTGTCCTTAACATAACTGCAATAAAATGGTACAGCATCATTGCAGAATGCCAAACTAAGATGATTTTCAAGTTCAAAACTGTGTTTTCAGTCATCTTTACTAAGTTTCTCACCAAGAATCCAAAAGTAATATTTAATGTGTATAAACTCAGATACACAGTTTTACAACTTAACACATTTAGTCAAAATGTTCACAGGTGGTTGTTATCACCTGACCAAAAACTCTGAAGTGAAGCTATCTGTTTATTTAAACATTTAATGGTCGTGGAATCTTACAAGACATATTAGAAGTGATCATTTCTCAGAGATGCCTCCCAAAGTTGAATGGTTTGTTCAGGGTATTAAAACACACAAGTAGAAACCACAGCAACTTGGACTCTTTTGCAAAGTATCACAGCCATCACTTTAACTACTTTATTAAGTACTATACAAAACTTTGAACTTAATGGTACTGCAAAAAGGGTTGTACATTGTGTGTTTTGAATTAGAGCATATGGAACCAAACACTTGAACAATAACATTTTAATTTGGAAGTTATTATTTTAAACTATGTGATTTTTTATGACTGATAGTTTCTATTCTCTTTATTTGGGGATATGACTTTGATAGTGTATGAAGTAAGGAATATCTCACACAAAGCTTTCTAGTTTTTTAACTGTAGAATGCTTGCATGTGTAAGCAACAAAGACTAAACTGAAGAAATGTGGTATAGTCTGTAACAGAATGATTACATCAAGGGTCATGACACATCTAAATATATTTTTACTTACTGGGTTTGTATACCATCACTTAAACTGACTCGTTGCCTGTGAACATGTTATTTCTCTCCTGTCACATGAATTCTGGATTCCAACCAGGATCTTGGGTGAATCCTTAACCATCCCAGCATCACAGTTTACCAGTAATGAGTGAGAGGTGTGACTTATGGTGCAGAATGGCTGACAACGGTTCTGTAGAAATGCATGGTGTAGCTGAGCTGTGCTACCAAGTACAAAGGGCTCGTACACCCCTGACTCTCCATATCATTAATGTGCCATATGGTAACAGCGGACCATTGGCTGTAAGACATTGCACTGACCGTTCAGTAATCTGCTTTCTTTTCTCACATTGTATAACTTCTATTTTTACAACATCAAAATGCAGTAGACAGAATTCTGTAGTTATGCTTATACCAGCTCTGATAGCTATATTTTGCAAAGTTCCCATTTAGAGAGATGTAATAGCAGTAGACATGTAACACACATGAAGAGTAAGTCATGTGATTGATTGTAAGTCATCTGATTACATGTCATGCCACTCAGGTGCCACTATTCAGCACATGTGCAGGATATGTGGGTAAATCTAAAACTGTATAACATACAGTGATTCAGTAGATGAGAAGGGTATTTCCACTTATAAATGTGGTGACTCAGTTAGAATTGTATCCAGACTCTTGAGGAGTGCTGACAGTGACACAGAGTTATCAGTAGTTACTAACATGCCAGGCTGGTTATGAAATCCCTGAAGACCCTGTCATGCTAGTGTACTTGTATGCAGATAACCCCAGTTACTGCACTGACAAAGGTGTGGGAGCATATTAGGGCACACATTCGCTACCACTTCAACATCCTGGAAGGCAACCATGGGAAGACAGGGTCAGGACAAAATAGCTTACTCCACAATCACATACTTCATATTAAAGGGCAATAAACTGGGGATCAGTTCCCATGTGTTACCTATATTATGAAAAATGGACAGCTTGGGCGATTGGTTCACTTAACATCTAATGACACTGAGTTGAGGATGTATACAAGTGCACATAAAAACCCTGCAAAACATTCAGGACACCTCAGTGGTTTACCAGTTCCCATTATTGTCCCCCAGCACTTGGCTTTCCAGTTCGGTTCTACTTGCAGTCACTCAGTGCTTGGTTCTGCAATGCAATTTTTACAAGTTTCGCTTTGTTCTTCAGATTCTCTTCCACATTGCAAAAACATGTAATAGTTTTTTAAGAATGAATGATCCACCAAATTGGTTGCGTGTGTGTGCATGAATGTGTGTACAGCTGAATTCTGTCCTACCCAGAGTTAGTTTTTCTATGTTTTGTCCACTGAGTATTCTGACTTCCTGTGACCTCCCAAATTGGGTAAAGCAAATAATCAGGGAATAAATTATATGTGATTTCTGCTGAACTGTTATTCCCTCTGACACAGTGGAATAAAAACCCTCAACATTTCATGCAAAAGTTGCAAACTGGTCTGGCTTGCTTGTGGTTCTTGTTGCTTCAACCAATCACATTCCAGGATGAGATGGAAATTGTACAAAGTTCTAGTACTGACAAGAGCCAAGACATCTCACGGACCATTGTACGTTTTCAGCAATAGCCAGCGGAAGTAAAACAAAAACATAATACCTTAGTAAGTTGTATGTGCAAGAAAATCAAAATCTGTTTGTGTGAATTAGAACAAAAGTCACTTACCACAAGATGTAGAGTTCTGTGTATCGTTCATTAAGGAGCTTGGAGTGTAATGTTTCTATCCATATTGTAATATTTAAAGGCAATATCTAAAAGAGGAAACCCATTTTAACATGTGTTGAATTTTCTAATGCTTCTGTTTTCATCTAAAATAGTCTTCTTTTCATATGCCGTTAGGAATTACAAGGAACCATTTAACTTTTGATCAGCTGGTTGCCATGGGGCATTATAACTGTCTTGAACCCTAAGAGTGAATCTTCGATAAAAATCAGATTATGTTTTTATTTCTTCTTTTAAATGTAACTTTTAAACAGTGCTATACATAACAATAAACATTAAAATGCAAAATACTTATTAATGCATGAGTGTAATACCTTCGGAGGCCCTACTCTCACCTAAACATATTAGCAGTACCCACCAAGTTGTCAGTAATGACATCTACCTCTTACAACTATGCCCATCTTATCCTAAATCAGGCAATAAATCATCTTACATTGAGCTGCTTCAGGAATCTCTTTCCAAACCTCAAAGGCACCCTGTATGTAGATTATGTAGACAAGATACTTAATGACACACTTATAAGTAAATACCATGTATATAAAATACAAATAGTGGAAGATAAAAAGGGCTTCACCCAGCTGGTAAGCCAATGTCCTTAAGACAACAGTGCTGAGCCAGTACCTGTCCAGGCTGTGTAAGGTAAGTTGTCTCTCAGGTGCCAGGAGCTACCATATAGCTAGAACCATCTAGTCCCTTCAGCCAAGGTGCATAAATGACGTGGCCATTGTGTATGAACTGAGACTGACTTCCCTGGATCATATGAAGAGCAACATGACAAATGTCTCACATGTGCCTCCGTTGGTGTGAAACTAGTGTAACTAGTCTCAAGCAACAAATTCTGCCCACACCAAGCCTGATACCATAGCATAAACAAAAGATAACTGCCTTTAACTATTGGCTAAGTTACGGCCTCATTCTAAGGATGTCCATTATATGTCGCTAGGGAAGAGATGATCGCCTGCATCCCTCTCCTTCTTCTAATGGCTTTCTTGTATTAGTCAAAACTTTCTCCACCCCAACACTGCCACATTTTAGGCAAGGTCATCTCTTTAATCTACCAACATAGTCAAACACAATCAAGACTTAAAGCAGCACTACTCAATGCTAGAAGCCTGAATAAAATGTTGTTCTCCTTACAGGCCTTCATGACACTTAAAAATATAAAAAAATAAAAACAGAATGGACAAACACCAAGCAACAGACTTTAAAAACAAAATAAAAACAAGAAAAATAATCTGAAATCCGCTGTGCCATTACTTAACTTAACACTTTACTACACAGAGTGAGCACTTTTATTTGTTCACATTCAGACTTCTTCAGACTCTGAATACAAGATAAAACTCAACTCATTAAAATAGTAGAAAAATCATGACCAACTAAAACACATCCAATCAAGTCCCTTCTTTAAAATCATTTCTTGCACTTGGATTTAAACCTCTGTTTATTTGAAACACATTTAAATGTAATATGGTCATTCAAGCCTGGAGAATTTGTGGCATTTAACCTTATTTTCTACTTCTATTCCTTGGCGTCTAACATGTTGTTAACATCCCCACCCCTACTATCGGGTTCTATAGCATCTAACACATAAAAAATAAACTTTTTAAAATCTATGTATTTTAGAGTATGTCTGTATAAAGCATTTTTACCAATCTTCCTTTTATTGCATGGCAATGGTCATATATTCTTGAACTCAGTTTCCTAATAGTACTGCTCACATAAAAAGCCTGGCATGACAAACACTCAGCAACATAAGTTACATTAAAAGTACTACAGTCGCAATATGTTGGTGCTGCATAACATATTCCTGTATTCAAACAGAAAAAGGAAGAGCTGTTACTACTGATTGCACATATGATATGACTGTGTTCCTTTTATTCTTAAATCACTTCCTTACATTTCCCCTTTCTGTCTTTCAAGAATATTCTTATTGCTGTGCAATTTTTATTTCTAATAATGGGTGCTGGACCCACTACTTTAAGCACTGCAGTATCTCTATTCAAATCTGCCAGTTATTTGCTGGAGTTTCTGCTGGAGTGTCAAGTATATGTTAATACTAAACCTAAACTATCCTTGTTTGCATCATCAACACCCATCAGAGATGGGGTAGATTCTTTATTTTTGTCAGTCAATGTTTTCTATGTCACTGGCCATCTCACCAAAAACACTTACAGGATGTTCCCTTTCTTTAATCATTCCCTTTAGACTGACCATTTCCATTTTAAAATCAGAATAATTTGTGGTTACTCTACTAAGCCTCTCACCATCTGACCTCGTACTATATTATGCTTTTGATGGGCTGGGTGCATGCTACTATAATGTAAGTAGCTGTTACTGGCAACAGCTTTCCTTACAACTATGGTAATTAACTTACTTGACAGACATTTCTCAGACTTAATATCCAATAATATTATACTGCAACTGCTTCTTATGAAAGAAAAAGTCAGGAATTTGGTTGTTTTGTTCAAATATTCCAGAGAACTTACCAACAAATTATTGTCACCACTCCAAATAAAACGTATATCATGAATAAAATGCACATACTTTTCAAAACAATGGAAAAAACACTATTATAAACATAGAAATGCTCCCAGTACACAAACACAGTGTTACCAAAACTGGGAACCACTGTATCCCCCCAGCCACCCCTTGAATTTGCTGATAAAATTTCTTATTTAAAAATGAAGTAGATGAGCTTTAAAACTACTTCCAAACACGAAGTGACAAAGTCAGCATCTCTGTCACTAAATGTCCAGTTTTCAAGCAAATATTCTTTAAACCAAACAAGACCAATGTCAATGGGAATGACTGCACACAGACTGTGATGTCAGTGGGAATGACTGCACACAGACTGTGATGTCAATGGGAATGACTGCACACAGACTGTGATGTCAATGGGAATGACTGCACACAGACTGTGATGTCAATGGGAATGACTTCACAGAGACTGTGATGTCAGTGGGAATGACTGCATACAGACTGTGATGTCAGTGGGAATGCCTGCACACAGACTGTGATGTCAATGGGAATGACTGCACACAGACTGTGATGTCAGTGGGAATGACTGCACACAGACTGTGATGTCAATGGGAATGACTTCACACAGACTGTGATGTCAGTGGGAATGACTGCACACAGACTGTGATGTCAATGGGAATGACTGCACACAGACTGTGATGTCAATAGGAATGACTGCACACGGACTGTGATGTCAATGGGAATGACTGCACACAGACTGTGATGTCACTGAGAATGACCGCACACAGACTGTGATGTCAATGGGGATGACTGCACACAGACTGTGATGTCAGTGGGAATGACTGCACACAGAATGTGATGTCAATGGGAATGATTGCACACAGACTGTGCTGTCAATGGGAATGATCACACACAGACTGTGATGTCAATGGGAATGACTGCACACAGACTGTGATGTCAGTGGGAATGACTGCACACAGACTGTGATGTCAATGGGAATGACTGCACACAGACTGTGATGTCAGTGGGAATGACTGCACACAGACTGTGATGTCAATGGGAATGACCACACACAGACTGTGATGTCAATGGGAATGACCGCACACAGACTGTGGTCAATGGGAATGACCGCACACAGACTGTGATGTCAGTGGGGATGACTGCACACAGACTGTGATGTCAATGGAATGACCGCACACAGACTGTGATGTCAATGGGAATGACTGCACACAGACTGTGATGTCAGTGGGAATGACTGCACACAGACTGTGATGTCAATGGGAATGACTGCACACAGACTGTGATGTCAATGGGAATGACCGCACACAGACTGTGGTCAATGAGAATGACTGCACACAGACTGTGATGTCAATGGGGATGACTGCACACAGACTGTGATGCCAATGGGAATGACCACACACAGACTGTGATGTCAATGGGAATGACTGCACACAGACTGTGATGTCAGTGGGAATGACTGCACACAGACTGTGATGTCAATGGGAATGACCGCACACAGACTGTGATGTCAGTGGGAATGACTGCACACAGACTGTGATGTCAATGGGAATGACCGCACACAGACTGTGATGTCAGTGGGAATGACCGCACACAGACTGTGATGTCAATGGGAATGACCGCACACAGACTGTGATGTCAGTGGGAATGACTGCACACAGACTGTGATGTCAATGGGAATGACTGCACACAGACTGTGATGTCAATATGAATGACTGCACACAGATTGTGATGTCAATGGGAATGACTGCACACAGACTGTGATGTCAATAGGAATGACTGCACATGGACTGTGATGTCACTGGGAATGACCGCACACAGACTGTGATGTCAATGGCGATGACTGCACACAGACTGTGATGTCAATGGGAATGACTGCACACAGACTGTGATGTCAGTGGGAATGACTACACACAGACTGTGACATCAATGGGAATGACTGCACACAGACTGTGATGTCAGTGGGAATGCCTGCACACAGACTGTGATGTCAATGGGAATGACTGCACACAGACTGTGGTGTCAGTGGGAATGACTGCACGCAGACTGTGATGTCAAAGGGAATGACTGCACATGGACTGTGATGTCAATGGAAATGATCGCACACAGACTGCAATGTCAATGGGAATGACTGCACACAGACTGTGATGTCAATGGGAATGACTGCACACAGACTGTGATGTCAGTGGGAATGACTGCACACAGACTGTGATGTCAGTGGGAATGCCTGCACACAGACTGTGATGTCAATGGGAATGACTGCACACAGACTGTGATGTCAGTGGGAATGACTGCACAGACTGTGATGTCAATGGGAATGACCGCACACAGACTGTGATGTCAGTAGGAATGACCGCACATAGACTGTGGTCAATGGGAATGACTGCACACAGACTGTGATGTCAATGAGAATGACCCCACACAGACTGTGATGTCAATGGGAATGACTGCACACAGACTGTGATGTCAATGGGAATGACCGCACACAGACTGTGATGTCAATGGGAATGACTGCACACAGACTGTGGTCAATGGGAATGACTGCACACAGACTGTGATGTCAATGAGAATGACCCCACACAGACTGTGATGTCAATGGGAATGACTGCACGCAGACTGTGATGTCAATGGGAATGACTGCACACAGACTGTGATGTCAATGGGAATGACTGCACACAGACTGTGATGTCAATGGGAATGACTGCACACAGACTGTGGTCAATGGGAATGACCACACACAGACTGCAATGTCAATGAGAATGACCGCACACAGACTGTGATGTCAATGGGAATGACTGCACACAGACTGTGATGTCAATGGGAATGACCGCACACAGACTGTGATGTCAATGGGAATGACCGCACACAGACTGTGATGTCAATGGGAATGACTGCACACAGACTGTGATGTCAATGGGAATGACTGCACACAGACTGTGATGTCAATGGGAATGACTGCACACAGACTGTGATGTCAATGGGAATGACTTCACAGAGACTGTGATGTCAGTGGGAATGACTGCATACAGACTGTGATGTCAGTGGGAATGCCTGCACACAGACTGTGATGTCAATGGGAATGACTGCACACAGACTGTGATGTCAATGGGAATGACCGCACACAGACTGTGATGTCAATGGGAATGACTGCACACAGACTGCAATGTCAATGAGAATGACTGCACACAGACTGTGATGTCAATGGGAATGACTGCACACAGACTGTGATGTCAATGGGAATGACCGCACACAGACTGTGATGTCAATGGGAATGACTGCACACAGACTGTGATGTCAATGGGAATGACTGCACACAGTCTGTGATGTCAATGGGAATGACTGCACACAGACTGTGGTCAATGGGAATGACCGCACACAGACTGTGATGTCAATGGGAATGACCGCACACAGACTGCAATGTCAGTGGGAATGACTGCACACAGACTGTGAGCATTAGCTGTTGCTAAGTTATCTTGACTTGTTCTTTAACTTGCTAATGCAGTCAGCAGAATCTAATATGAAAGATTTAATGTTTCTTGCAAGTGGTTTCAACTTGTATTCAACCAGTATAGCAAAAGTTTCTGTTTCAGAACCCTCAGCCAACAGTATCAGTCTCAGGGATGGATTGTTGCAGTCCGTACAAGGTTTGGCCATGCCAAATATCACTCCTGTCCTGGAAAAGTTTACAGTCAGAAAGTCTATCAAAATTTCATCTGCATACCCGTCTTGTAAACTCCAATGTAAAAATGTGTCAATCTCTTTGGACCCAGTATTAATTGTTCTGTTATCCACTTGTTTGTAAAAGAAACTCTCATTTAAGTGTTCATACATCTTTGTATTATATTTATATGTATTCATGGCTATTAATGCCCCACCTTTGTCGGCCTCTATATCCAGAGAAAGATTCAATACTAGGCATCCAAGTCAGTCACCTAAGGCCATCTGGGTGGGAGGGGGGCCCTGCTGGCCAAGGTGGCTGCCACAAGCAAAAAAATAACTACACATCTTCTTGAATGGTGTTCTTCTTTAAGAACACCCTTACATCCATGCATTGATGCACACAACACATGCACTACTATTCAGAACTCCTCAGGCAAAACAGAGCAGCTCAGATATTTCAGTAGTCTGGCACATTAGACCAGACTGCGATGGAATAGAACATTTCTGTCTGCTGCTGTACATTGAAAATCTGCAGCATAACATTCCAGGTACTCGTGTGTGTGTGTGTGTGTGTGTGTGTGTGTGTGTGTGTGTGTGTGTGTGTGTGTGTGTGTGTGTGTGTGTGTGTAAAAAATGCCTTAGGTAAGAATGGCAGGTTAACCAGGCTCAACCCCTGCAACTTGGCTACAGCAGACACCAACGATACCTCTCAATTTCCTAATGCAAAAATCTGGACAAAGCCTTTAATAATGGGGGGACAAGCACAAAAAATAGGGACAGATTTTAAACATTGCTCTTAAAAGCTTCGAATTTTATTAGAATAGCAAGTTTTGTGGTAGCTTGCATTTTATAAAGGATATGATTTCTGAAACTCAAATGTATGCCATTATTTGGTGAATTCAGTCCTCTGTAGTTTGCCAGAAAAAACACAGACTTTAAGAGGTGCAGATCAAAAATACAAAGCAAAAATCTGGGCATTCTGCAGAGATATATGATTACACTAACTACCTTAGTACATTTTCCAGGAACTGTGAGTTTTTTGGTGCATTTTCAAGAAATTGTGAGCTTAAAGAAGAAGAAAATCATGCTGTTTTCAGTGTGCAACTGTTTTGTTCAGCAAATAGTCATCACTGTGCTAATGAATTTGCAAGCTGTGTTAGTAGCACCACAGGTGGCATACTTGCGTTTGGTACAGAAGGCTGTGGGTTCCAGTCCCACGCCATGTAGATGGATTGCTGATAATATGTTGTACTTTAAGGGGGGGTGGAGGTGCTGTAGTCCTGCTTTGGATGAGAGGCCTAGTAACTATGAATGCATTGGCAGTTTGCCATCCATTCCCTCCTGCAATATTACCAGTTTACCATTTTTTGTAATGCAAGATAGGCACTCTAGTCTTCAAGGGCAGCAGGCACTGAATTTTTAGATGAAGCACTGAAGTATAAATTTGCTTGTAAGCACCAACCTTCATTAGTTAAGGATCATTTTAATGCAGAATTATTCACGTGACTTTTACTTCTGCAGAGATTGTGGATAATAACTGATATTGTTGGATTGTAATGACAGAAGTTTGAGGGGCCTTTTATGGTTGAAATGTTCTAAAATGGGTAGTTTTGTCATTGTTGGTTCATATGCTTTGTTTCATTGCTTACTGGAAAAATGTTCAAAATCACAAATTTAAAACACACTTTAACAAGTGGTGCTGTGTTCTACAAGGAATGTAATTTAATAGAATCAGAACACATGCACGTATGCATGCATGGGCCTAAAAATGTTTACAAGGGGTGCATGGTTTGAAAAACAGCCCAAAGGTAAACTTAACCTGCCACTATCCAGATGCATTTTTTGAATGTGGGTTTCAATGCTGTTTCTATGAATGTGAGTTCCAAGGGCAGAGAAGTTTGCTGTTAATGACAAATCTGTTTTCATTGTGAGACTGTTTGTTTTGTTTAGCAAATGTCTGTAAGTATTTATGCTATAAAATTTGAGATAAATGTTTTAAATTAAATCGGAATATCTGTAATCATTGTAGAAGTAAAGAGGACAATAGTATGCACATCAATAGGTTCGAACTGTGTTTATGGTAACTGGGGAGAAATAGCCAAGTAATGGGACACTGGAATGGCTGCAGGGTGGGGGAGATGCTGTGGGGTGCTGCTGTGTGTGTGTGTGTGTGTGTGTGTGGGGGGGGGGTGATGCTGTGTGTATGTAGGGTCCCGATTCCATTACCCTGCCTTGCGGCCCATTTGACCATGATCCAGCTCTGTCCATAACCAGTATCTCAGCATCATTAGATAATTTTAATAATGCATTTTTTTCTTCTACAGAAAGATTATAAAACTTTCTCTTGCAAAGTTTCAACAGGGTTGACCTGATTTCTTTTTCACATAGCTTTTCAAAGCATTCGATAACATTATTAGGCATTGGTATAAAGACATAAGCTTTTATCACTGCTGTTCCTGTCTTTGTCATTATTATGAAAAAACACAGCCAGGGTTAATTTTCTAAAAAACAACTTAAGTCAAGTTATAGCATTTGTAAGGGATGGTCTCTTACAAGGTATAAAATCAATGCCTCTTTGTAGCAGTTTAATCTCAAAGTCAGTCCAGTTCCTAGTAGATAGAAGGTAGGAGGGAATGACACGGTGGATTTTGGACTTGGAAAATATAGATAACCTGCATTATTATTGAACCATAGTTTCAGTTTAGTGGTAGCACCCCCTACGCATAAATTTCAGTGCCTACCATTCATTCAGTCCCACCTCTGAAAATAACTGCATTGTTGGTAGACGTACAGTCATGGTTCTAAGAAGCCAAGTCAGATTAGGACTCAGAAGCCAATAAATAAACTTGAGTTTCTCCATATCCAACTTACAAATAATAAAAATCCATAGCATATCATAGCCAACTACTTTACCCCCTCCATGTCACCTTTAGTCCATGAGGTATATCTAACCGAACTGTAGTCTCTCCTCAGTGAACCTAATACTATTTCTCCTAGATAGTTTTAGCTGTCCTTCCATTAACTGAGTAACGTATACTACTAGAAATACGTCTGCACCCTAGACCTCATAAAAGCTAGTTCCTTAGGCCTGCTAGTTCACAGCATAACTAGGGGCTCAAAATATGAGGTCTAGTCCTCACCAATATAATCCCACAATGCCCTATACCTGTAGTTGCCCCATCATTGGTCAAATCCAACCACCTCTCAGTAATATTCACTATGAGGGTGAAATCTAATCTACCATCAAACCCTCTGTCTTTAGAAATTATTCAAAGACAAATCTATTACGGCTAGATGATGAAGTCATGGTACTTAGACACCCCCGTCCGCTCGTGAACCCGTCTCACACACACTGCTACATTCAAGAACATTTTATCTGTTTAGCCAAATGCCTACACTTTGGTGTCAGTCCCCATCAGACACAAATACAACACTAAGTCAGGAATAAACCCCAGTGATAGAATTCGACTATAAACAAACCATACAACAAAAGGAAGAAACATATTGTGCTAAAGAATAAATGAAATGCCCCCAACCTCTGAAAGTGAACTCAAAAATAAAGAACTTAGAAGATAAATCAAATCCTCCAAAGATGAGTAAGAACTGAAAACTGACATCTATGTAAAGAACAACCACAAGGCCATAACTGTCCCAGGAACCTTAAAAGCAATACTCAGGACTGCACTGAGCTAGTACATGAAACAACACACATTCATACTTAGAGGATATAACCAATATATTACCTAATAAGTTAAGTTCTGACTTTGTAAACTTGTCTTGCCTTAACTCTACCCTGCTTATTAGCATGCCTGTCCCCCTAGAAAACATCTGAACAAGTCCTGAAGGCACTCTCCAACGCCAAGGACATTAGCTACACCAATCCAGACAATGTGTCCGGTGCTTTCATGTCAATATTAAGTACAGCCTTATAGTCACATTACTAAACCTATCTAATCACAGCCTCTCCACGGTATTCATATGGAGAACTGCTGTAGTCATCTAACTTCGCAAGGGAGGACCCACTATTGACCCTGGTAATTATAGAACTATAAGCTTCACCATCTTTATCTGTATGGTAATGGAGGATATCACTACAGAACTTGTTAACAAGGGCAGCCACAGTCTACAGTCCCCTAACTCAGACCAGTTTGGGTTTGTTAAAGGTAGATCCTGCCTACTAAACCTATCAGACTTCTTTGAATAAGTCAAAAATGCACTGAATGCAGGCAAATCCATGCACAATGCTTACCTCAATCAGGCAAAAGCCTTTGGCATTCCTTTCCATTCTAGAATTTTATAGACAAGTCATTCCAACTAAACATAAACCCCTTAGTAACCCACGGAATAACAAAGTAGCTCACTGATAGGAGCCAGCCTGTTAGTATAAGGGGCACCTTCTCATCATACATTTACTAACAGTGTATCTCAGGGATTCGTCCTTAGGCCACATCTCTTCAGTATGTATGTCAGGAACAATCTTAAGAGCCTGTGTCTGACTGAGTCTGCAAGTGACTTGAAGCATGGAGCTTTCATAACCTCTCCAGATGACTTCCAGATTCTCCAGGATAGTGTAGTACAGACAAATAAATGATGTCAGGAACATAGCCTTAAGCCAGATGGTGAGAAATGTATTGAATTGCCTCCTTTGGCACCTATGCACCTGCCATATAGGTAACACCTGTTTAAAAACTGGCACAGTTATTAGGGACCTTGGAACTTTCATTGGCAATGAACTATCTTTTGACCACTATGTATCTACTGTTATTAGGAAATCCTTTTATCAGACTGATTAACAGGGGTGTATCTTCTAGGTCAAGGGAAGTTATTACCCCTGTCTACCCCTCCCTTTGTTACACCCCTAATAGAATACAATGCCCCTTTCAGTATATACTTATCCAAATGTGATACAACTTGAAAAACAACAGTGTTTTCTCACAAAGAAATCAAGGTCTTATGTCCCCCATAGTACATATCAAAATATATATATATGTGCCTTAAGGCACTCTTTTTCTCTCTTCTCTGTTTCTTTCAGTCTTTTGAGGCTGGACCTTTGTCTCCCCAACAAAGCCTCAAAGGATCAAGTCCAATGAGACCTCCTATACATACACAGAATGAACAATACCTTAAAACACCAACTAGAACAGGCTAAACTTCCACCAAAACATAAACAAAAACTGCTGGCCTGCTGGCACGATAGATCTCTCTCTCAAAGAATCCCTTTTCTATGGGATAGGCTTACCTTAGCTGTAAAGGAAAGTATTTCTTAAATATTTCTTTGATCAAAAATTAATCTTTAAACTTCTTAAGTAAATCACATAGGCTAACCTAAAAAATAATCTATCTGATCTAGTGCCTAGTATGACCCTATGAAGGTATAACACCAATTACTGAAGACACATTTCTACGGTTAAAAAAAATGCCACAATGGTCTGGATACTAGGAATGCAATAACTGCATTAGTGCTGGATTACGTCACATGTTTTCCTCTAACAAATTTTCCAGATTATATAAGCAGTTACTACTCTCAAGCAAAAAGGTCAGCTCCCAGAGTAAATCACATTCCTTTTGATCTCGAAACAAACAGCTGGCATCAAATATTCTATTCTTGGGTTTGGTTTCACTATGACTTCTGTGTTCTTTAACTCTCTTTCAATTTCTTTAGTCTGACACACGAGAATACTCCGGAAACTAGATAGCTTCTTATCAGCCCACAAGACAATGCTGATAGGGTTACTGTAGAGTTTGCTGAGGTAAAGCAATGTCTCCTACACGCTCAGAAGGGCTGCCTCTAGTTTGGAATGTGAATATTGTTACAGCTATAAAGTGTTTAATCTGTGTTATTTAAAAATGTAAGTAAATACTGCATTATGACTGGCTACGTGCTCTACTTAATAAAAGCTCTAACAACATTAAGAAAGACTTACTTCACCAACTAACATTTTCATTTTAGTGTGACAATTTGATTTATTCTACCAGTAAGAATAACATCAAGAGGCTGCATTTTAGATACAGTTGGAGTTTATTTTGATGGCTGTTTTTTCTGCTTCATGCTTTAAGTATAAGCTTTTCATAAAATAATCAAGAAACATTCTAGATGCTTTTTTGTTAATTCTGACAACAATCCATCAGTGTGATGACACTTGGCAACCAAACCTCAAATCTTACTGTGCACAGAGTCATGTATTTTGACTGTCATTCTTTAGACTACCTGTCAGTTAGTGCAAATGATTAAGGCTATGAACTTCATCTTGCAAGCCAGAGTTTGATTCCCTCTACCTCTATTTGCCTAGAGTGGGTCATGATGTTAAGCAAATCATTTAATCATGTAGTGCTTCTGGATGAGTGTGGAAAACATCCACAAATATAAGAGCTATACCCTAATTGCCAGATACAAATGTTGTTGTTTCTCTTTCGGCTTTTCCTGGTTAGGGGTCGCCACAGCGGAACTCTGGTCCGCTAATGATTGGCAGTTGGTTTTTATGGTGTCGAGTTGCCAGCCCAATGCCCAACCTTCAACGGAGGCACCAGATATAAATACAATACCTAAATGGCACTATAACAGTTATTCTCATAGCATTATAATCCTAGACAGGTAGATATTGTATAATCGGTATGTAGCATGTATAAGGGCAAAAGCTCCCATATAGGGGTGCAGGGGGCTTGTTCCCCTGAAAAAATGCTTTTTTATGTGTTACATTTCTCTGTATTATTATGAGCTTGAGTACATGTGTTTGATACAGGGGCATTCAAGCTTGCAATAAAAAATGTTTTTCTGAGTGTTTTTTTGTCATATATGTTTGGATGTCTCCAGGAGACACAGTTAAACCATTTTATGCTATAAAGCAGCAAGAAAAATATTACAAATATTAACTCACTGGTAAATACTTCACAGAGTATACACTTTCCAGAGACATGTGAAAAGGCATTCTATGTCCATGCCTAGCTTGTGAATCTATGTAAAAGCTATTTCCCTAAGCAGAGTAATTCCCTCCACTCACCACAAAGAAAGATAAGATATAATTGTTCATGTATTTTTCAAAGATCAGTAGAGTCTTCCTTGCAAACAGGATCAAAATAAAAATGTGTGTTTATATAAGAATCCTATATGAAATGCTGCATTTTACATTATTATTTACTTACATATTTTTCTTGAAATTTAAAAATAATGTCGACTAATAATAATATCAATGAAAATAACATTTATAAATGCATAAGTTAAGTTTTATGATATAAAATAGTTAATTGAATGACTAAATATTTAAAATACAAAAAAGTAGGAAACATTTAACTATATCTCTCAACGTCTTATTGCAATAAATCAGGACAAAGCCTAAAATAATGGGGGGGGGGGGCAAAGACTCAAAATAGGGATACTCGTATAAACTTACAAAGTTGCTAGAATAACAGGATGTCTGTTAGCATATATTTTATGAAGTCTGAAAGTCAACT
Organism: Protopterus annectens; assembly: GCF_019279795.1. Lineage (NCBI taxonomy): Eukaryota > Metazoa > Chordata > Ceratodontiformes > Protopteridae > Protopterus > Protopterus annectens. The sequence continues at coordinate 1,352,631,649 of NC_056747.1, forward strand.
GTATGTCATTATTTTGTGACTTCAAGTCCTCAGTGATTTGCCAGAAAACCATACATTATTTGAGGAACAGGCCAGAAATATAAGGAAAAAATCTGGACATTTGAGAGGTGTGCACGTAACTGTTTGCACAGAAAAAAGGAAAAAACATAGAGTAACCCTGACAGGACTCCTTGACTGTTTGCATACTAATTCATACCAGTAGTATTTTCCATGAAAAAACAGCTTTAAAATATATTTTTTTAAATAATACCATTATTGAAGTTACCTCACATACAAAACAACTTGGCATGACAGTCGATGATAATCTTAATTTGGTTTACATATCCATAATAGCATTAAGAAAACCCACTAAAAACTAGGCAATTTTCAAAGAATAAAGAAATTCCTTACAAACTCTGCCAAGGTAACTCTGGCTACCACTTACCTCATATCCTCTCTCCTATATGAGGCCCCTATCATGACCAACCTGCAAGCCTCATTTGCTTCTAAACTTGAGCAATGCTGCAACAAAGGTTCTAGATTTGCTTGCAAAAACATTACCAGACCCACCACTGTTTGGCACTAAAAAGACTTAAATGCCTAAAAGTTCCTCACCACCAATCTTATACCCAGCTCATTTAACCCAGAAAAGCATGTATACCCCATTTGCCTGCCCAACAATTAGCCCCATACTCCAGCTCTATCTATCAAACTGTCCCTTTCAGTCAAATGGTAAACAACTGCTTACCATCTAGGAGCCACAAAGGGCTGCTGGGGTCAGTCTATATTCCAATAATGTAGCTAGAACTTAGAATAAAATCCCTGTATCAATCAGGTCTATCACATAGCTTCATCCTTTCAAACCATTACTGAAAGACTTCCTGTCTGCCTCCTGGCTTTGTCCCTGCTCCTCAGTTGGGACACAGCTTCTCCTAACACCCTCATCACATTTCTTATACCTCCCTTTAAAGCACTAAATCACTTAACCCCTTCTAATAGCTCACTTTATTCCACTACTTAAACTACTATGCATACTTCTAATTAGCACAACCAAATTTCTGTTCCGTCACTGCTTATTTAGTTACACTTAAACTTGCTTATTCACTCTTATACCTCACTCTAATGTATTCCTTAAGTTACTCCTACATATCTTATATACTAATCTGTAAAGTCTCTATACAATGCTTGTATACTAGTGTTTGTGAATATCAATACAAATTGTATTATACTGACATTTATGTTATATATTCACTGAAACAGCATTATAAAATTTGATATTCTAAATACTGATTGCTTTAAATTTGCTACCTTAGAGCTTTTCTCCCTAGGTCTCCACTGAAAAATGTGTACCCAGTCAGACTTTCCTAGTAAACAAGTGCCAATAAATAAATAAAATATTAAAATAATATAAGCTTCTAGCATAGCATCAAACAAACATCTAGCGTAATAGGTACACAATGTTTAAAAAAGTGAATCAACTGTGGATAATACTAGGAGCCCCATATTAAAAGAAGATTAATGATTATATCTTCAGAATGTCATTTTTCAATGAGTTGACCTCACAATGACCAAAGTTTGCACTTTATCTTTATATTTTATCAAAGCGTTTCATACTGGGGATTTCTTTCTTTTGTACAGTTATTAATAAAATAGAGAATTTCCTGAAACAGGAAGACTCAAATCTCTTTCAGTTATTAATGCTGGTTTTCCTTTCTGTGGTTAATAAGCATTGGAAAAGAGGTCTTGTGGATTTTTGTATATATCATGGAGTGTGGAGCTTTAGTAAGATAAAACATTTTGATAAAATGAAAGTATTTTATCAAACCACTGATGCAAAACTTTGAAAAAAATTTCCAAAATTTAATAAAGCCTATAATGGGGAAAATAAACTTTTCCAGTCTGCTTATAATGAGTGTTACATCTCGACTGTGCCTTTCTATTTGTTTTTTAAAGATTTCACAAATGTTATCAGGGATAAGAAAAGACCTGTGTAAAAATTTCCAAGAAAAAAGCATCATCCAGAATAATTAGGTGGCATAATTAACTGTAGATTTTCAAATATGGGTGGTATTCATAAACATATAGAAGACATCATTATGCAAACTAGCATGAGT
>NC_056747.1:1352634241-1352689241 GCF_019279795.1 Protopterus annectens
AACACATGTAGCACTGTGAGTGGTGATGTGTGGATAATTCAAAAACACATGTAGCACTGTGAGTGGTGATGTGTGGGTAATTCAAAACACATGTAGCACTGTGAGTGGTGATGTGTGGGTAATTCAAAAACACATGTAGCACTGTGAGTGGTGATGTGCGGATAATTCAAAAACACATGCAGCACTGTGAGTGGTGATGTGTGGGTAATTCAAAAACACATGTAGCACTGTGAGTGGTGATGTGCGGATAATTCAAAAACACATGTAGCACTGTGAGTGGTGATGTGCGGATAATTCAAAACACATGTAGCACTGTGAGTGGTGATGTGCAGATAATTCAAAAACACATGCAGCACTGTGAGTGGTGATGTGCGGGTAATTCAAAAACACATGCAGCACTGTGAGTGGTGATGTGCAGATAATTCAAAAACACATGCAGCACTGTGAGTGCTGGTGCACGGGTAATTCAAAAATACATATAGCACTGTGAGTAGTGATGTGTGGGTAATTTTAAAACACATGTATGTAGCACTGTGAGTGGTGATGTGCGGGTAATTCAAAAACACATGTAGCACTGTGAGTGGTGATGTGCAGGTAATTCAAAAACACATGTAGCACTGTGAGTGGTGATGTGCAGATAATTCAAAAACACATGCAGCACTGTGAGTGGTGATGTGTGGGTAATTCAAAAACACATGCAGCACTGTGAGTGCTGATGTGCGGGTAATTCAAAAACACATGTAGCACTGTGAGTGGTGATGTGCGGGTAATTCAAAAACACATATAGCACTGTGAGTGGTGATGTGCGGGTAATTCAAAACACATGCAGCACTGTGAGTAGTGATGTATGGATAATTCAAAAATACATATAGCACTGTGAGTGGTGATGTGCGGATAATTCAAAAACACATACAGCGCTGCAAGTGGTGATGTGTGGGTAATTCAAAAACACATGTAGCACTGTGAGTGGTGATGTGTGGGTAATTCAAAAACACATGCACTGTGAGTGGTGATGTGTGGGTAATCCAGCAACACATGCAGCACTGTGAGTGGTGATGTGCAGATAATTCAAATATACATGTAGCACTGTGACTGGTGATGTGTGGATAATTCAAAAACACATGTAGCACTGTGAGTGGTGATGTTTGGACAATTCAAAAACACATGTAGCGCTGTGAGTGGTGATGTGTGGGTAATTCAAAAACACATGTGGCACTGTGAGTGGTGATGTGAGGGGAATTCAAAAACACAGGTAGCATTGTGGGTGGTGATGTGTGGGTAATTCAAAAATACATATAGCACTGTGAGTAGTGATCTGTGGGTAATCAAAAACACATGCAGCACTGTGAGCAGTGATGTGTGGCAATTCAGAAACACATGCAGTATGGTGAATAATGATATGCATATGATTCAGGGACACACATAGCATGCTGAGTGGTGATCTGCATGCAGTTCAGAGACACAAGTAATATGGTGAATGGTGATGTGCATGTTCATAGTGCATAGGTAATTATGCGGCTAATGACACATGAGCCTTTACAAGCCTAGCCAATAATACCCAGGATATGACATTGTTATGTCTTAATTCCCCAGATATTGGGGTAGTGTTCTTTGGGTGTTGGTACCTTTAGACATTTTACCGGCTGCTTCTGTCCACAAAGGACATGGGCAGTACCCTGGGAGTGAATTTGTAGTTCCTCATCTATTTATCCAAATTCTTTTTGAAGAAATTAAGGGATGGGCTTTGTTTTACAAATGCAAAATTTATTCCATAGATAAAGTAGCCTTTGGGATACAAATCTGTCTCTCTAGCAAGTTCTGTTAGAGTCACAAATAAGGTTCAGTTCCATGGAACATATAACCATTGTATATTTTTTTCTTGCAAATATATAACATTTTCATCAGGGGTGGATCACAGAATGCCTTGTATGGCAGATATAAGTCACCTCTCAATAAATTATGTTAGGTTCATAGGTTCATAGGTTTATACTAGGCTATCTGCCCTAAGGCATTTATAAGCCTAGCCCAAAGTTTTGTGGCTTACGCCACCCCTTATGTTAAAAAATACTGTGCCCATTAGTTTGTTGTGCCTCTGTCTCTCCAGCAAGTTCTGTTAGAGTCACAAATAAGGTTCACTTCCATGGAACATATAACCATTGTATATTTTTTTCTTAGATGGAATAAAGGGATAGGGCCTTTAATTGGTCTGCATAAGACATGTGCTTTACATTTTGTATTTTTAGTAGGAATCTTCTTGGATCACTCCAATTGGTGTAAGTGCCTTGTTAGGTACATGCAGAAGGAAGCAGTGTACTTGATTATGGGCCTGATGAGGGCTGAATGCAATGGCACTATGACCTCCTTTGATCTTGATACCATGCCTTTATTTATAAGTTGAAGCATGCAAAACAAGTTCCTCAGTACAGTAGCTACCTGGTGGTCAAAGTTAGGTTAATAACTATCTGTGTTCCTAGGTCCCTTACCACTGGGTCTATTTTTATGGGTGTGCTACCAATATTATTATATTTACAGATATCAGATTTACTGAAGGGTATGATTACACATTTTTTAGCATTTAGTCTCAGACCACGGTTTGGCACCAGTCATTTGTCATTTTCAGGCCTGTTTGTAGGATATCAACATAATTTCAGGATTCAGTGATTGTTGCCACCTTATAATAATTGGTGACCTTGGTGAGACAGAGGCCCCAGTTTTGGCCCTCACTTCAGAGAAGTATATACCAAATAGGAAGGGTCCCAAAACTGAGCCCTGTGAGACACCTCTAGAAACAGGTTTCTTATTGGAAGTGGATTCACCTGTCCAGACAACATGTTTCATGTCAGTTAGCCAGGTTGTTATCCATCTGACAATGTATGGGTTTATGCCAAACTCAGTAAGTTTATCTATGACAACCAAGTGGGAGATTGTGTTGAAAGCTTTGGCAAGGTTGAAATAAGTGGAGTGTATCATTTTACCCTCATCCATGGCCCTGGTCACTTTCTCAAAGAAGTCCACCAGATTCAGCAGGCAAGGCCTCCTTTGACACACCGAATTGAATCTGGTCCAGTGTCTGGAGATTTCCTATGCCATTATTGATCAGGTCTATGATAATTCTCTTCATGGCCTTGCAGATAAGACTGGACAGACTTATGGGTCTGTAGTTCCCTGAGTCAATTGATGTGCCCTTTGTGCAGAGGGACGACTGTTGCAGTCCTCCATTCCTCTGGGACAAAGCCTGTCCAGAGTCTATGGTTAAGGAGAGTTCCTAGTGGCTCTATTAGATTATGTTTTAAGCTATTTAAGAAACATATTAAAATGTTGTTGAGACCCATTGAGGCTGCATTTTAATGAGAGCAATAAGGACCTGTTCTGGCTGGGTGTATGTGTTCCTGTTCATGATTAGCTTGGCATATCACTGGGAGCTTCCCCTGAGGTTATAAACATAATTAAAAAGCCTTGTGATTATTTTTTACCTGTGAGGTTATCTTTGGCTCATAGTTTGTTTGACAGATTTGACCAGCTCTCTAATTTGTTTGTTTAGACCAGTGAGTGTATTTTTTTAACTTTTTTGTCTGTGTCATTTTAGTTTTGGAGAGGATTTTTATTTCCTTTTGTTGAATAACCTATTTATGCTAGGGGTCCACCAGGATGGTTTATTTTGCCAGCAATCATAGGTCTACTGCTTCCTGTAAGCAGCTATGAATATGGTTAAACAGTAATTTTGTGTACAGCTCAGAGTAGGCCTCAGTAGGCCTCAGTGTCATCTCAGTTTGGGGGGACTTTGAAGTTTAATAAATGGTCACTTAGTTTGAGGTAATTGGCCTTAGCCAAGTTCATAACAGGTTTGGAGTTTGATGAGTGTTCTAGGTTTGTTTTAAAACTAAAGGAGATCATTTTGTGGTCAGATTTTACCAGGAAGAAGTTAATGCATAAGAAGGAACATCACCCCAATGTTTGTGAGAACCAGGTCTAGGATATTTGAACTTCCATCTGGGGAGCTAAATAGTTGCTCCAGGCTGTTTGCATTGAAAAAGTCCAAAAACATCTGAGCAAGAGGATTATGGGTTATATAAGTCTCCCATGTAGCATGGTGAGTAGAGATGTGCATGTGATTCAGAGACACAAATAGCATGGTAAATGTTGATGTGCAGCTAATTCTGAAGCACATGTAGTATGGTGAGTGATGATATGCAGGTATGTCAGAGACGCAGATAGAATGCTGAGTGGTGATGTGCATGTGACTGAGGGACAATGTAGTATGGTAATTGGTGATATTCATGCAATTTACAGATGAACATAGCATGGTGAGTGGTGAGTGTTGATGCGCAGGTAATTCAGAGACACAGGTAGCATGGTTGGTGGATACATGTATGTGATTCAGAGACACACATAGCATGGTGAGGGGTGATGTGCAGGTGATTCAGAGACACAATTACATGTAAGTAGTGATGTACATGTGATTCAATGACATATATAGCAAGGCAAATGGTGATGTGCATGTGATTCAGAGACATATGTAACATGGTGCGTGGTGATGTGTAGGCAATTTGGAAACAGTGGTAGCTTACTGAGTGGAGATGTGTATATGATTCAGCGACACATAAAACATGGTTAGCGGTGATGTGGGGGTAATTTAGAGACACACTTCACATGGTAAGTGGGAATGTACATGTTACTCAGAGGCACACATAATATGGGGAGTGGTGATGTGCAGGTGATTCAAAGACATATGCAGTATGGTATGTGGTTATGTGCATGTGATTCAAAGACACATGTAGTACTGAGAGTGGTAATATGCATATGATTCAGAGACACACATATCATGGTAAGTGGTAATATGCATGTGATTCAGAGAAACATTCAGCAACCAGCAAGCAAACCTGTAAAATAAAAGAAAAAAAACAACAAAACCAGTAAATCCAAGATATTTAATAAAAAGAGAAACTATACTATGATTCAAAGAAACATGTAGCTCATTGTCTGATAATTTGTGGGTAATTCAAAGATACATTTAGCATGGTGAATGGTGATATGCTTGTGATTCAGAAACATGTGTAGCATGGTGGGAAGAAATATCCAGGGAATTGTTTGGCTAGGCTTGTATAGACCCTAGGGCCAATAGCCTAGTACCAACCTATGAACCTATGAACCTATGGTGACTGATTATGTGCAAGCAATTCAGAGAAACACATATAATAGTGGGTGGTGATGTGCATGTGATTCAGAAAAATGCATAGCATGGTGAGTGATGATGTGCATGCAAATCAGAGACACAAATAGCATGGTGAGTGATGATGTGCATGCAAATCAGAGACACACATAGCATGGTGAGTGATGATGTGCATGCAAATCAGAGACACACATAGCATGGTGAGTGATGATGTGCATGCAAATCAGAGACACACATAGCATGGTGAGTGATGATGTGCATGCAAATCAGAGACACACATAGCATGGTGAGTGATGATGTGCATGCAAATCAGAGACACACATAGCATGGTGAGTGATGATGTGCATGCAAATCAGAGACACACATAGCATGGTGAGTGATGATGTGCATGCAAATCAGAGACACACATAGCATGGTGAGTGATGATGTGCATGCAAATCAGAGACACACATAGCATGGTGAGTGATGATGTGCATGCAAATCAGAGACACACATAGCATGGTGAGTGATGATGTGCATGCAAATCAGAGACACACATAGCATGGTGAGTGATGATGTGCATGCAAATCAGAGACACACATAGCATGGTGAGTGATGATGTGCATGCAAATCAGAGACACACATAGCATGGTGAGTTGTGAAGTGCATGTGATAGAGAGACAGAAGTAGAATGGTGGGTGATGATGTGCAAGTGATTCACAGGCACATGTAGTATGGCGTGTGTTGATGTGCAAGTGATTCACAAGCACATGTATGGCATGTGGTGATGTGCATGTGATTCACAAGCACATGTAGTATGGTTTGAGGTGATGTGCATGTGATTCACAGACACATGTAGTATGGTGAGTAGTGATGTGCATGTGATTCACAGGCTCATGTAGTATGGCATGTGGTGATGTGCATGTGAGTCACAGGCACATGTAGTATGGTGTGTGGTGATGTGCAAGTGATTCACAGGCACATGTAGTATGGTGTGTGGTGACGTGCAAGTGATTCACAGGCACATGTAGTATGGTGTGTGGTGATGTGTATGTGATTCACAAGCACATGTAGTATGGTGTGTGGTGATGTGCATGTGATTCACAGGCACATGTAGTATGGCATGTGGTGATGTGCATGTGATTCACAGGCACATGTAGTATGGCATGTGGTGATGTGCATGTGATTCACAAGCACATGTAATATGGTGAGTAGTGATGTGCATGCTATTCACAGGCACATGTAGTATGGCATATGGTGATGTGCATGTGATTCACAGGCACATGTAGTATGGTGTGTGTTGATGTGCATATGATTCACAAGCACATGTAGTATGGTGTGTGTTGATGTGCATATGATTCACAAGCACATGTAGTATGGCATGTGGTGATGTGCATGTGATTCATAGGCACATGTAGTATGGCGTGTGGTGATGTGCATGTGATTCACAAGCACATGTAGTATGGTGAGTAGTGATGTGCATGTGATTCACAGGCACATGTAGTATGGTGAGTAGTGATGTGCATGTGATTCACAGGCACATGTAGTATGGCATGTGGTGATGTGCATGTGATTCACAGGCACATGTAGTATGATGTGTGGTGATGTGCAAGTGATTCACAGGCATATGCTGCATGGCGTGTGTTGATGTGCATGTGATTCACAAGCACATGTAGTATGACATGTGGTGATGTGCATGTGATTCACAGGCACATGTAGTATGGCGTGTGGTGATGTGCATGTGATTCACAAGCACATGTAGTATGGCATGTGGTGATGTGCATGTGATTCACAGCCATATGTAGTATGGCATGTGGTGATGTGCAAGTGATTCACAGGCACATGAAGTATGTCATGTGGTTCTGTGCATGTGATTCACAAGCACATGTAGTATGGCATGTGGTGATTTGCATGTGATTCACAGGCACATGTGGTATGGCGTGTGGTGATGTGCATGTGATTCACAAGCACATGTAGTATGGCATGTGGTGATGTGCATGTGATTCACAGGCACATGTAGTATGGCGTGTGGTGATGTGCATGTGATTCACAGGCACATGTGGTATGGCGTGTGGTGATGTGCATGTGATTCACAAGCACATGTAGTATTGTGTGTGGTGATGTGCAAGTGATTCACAAGCACATGTAGTATGGCATGTGGTGATGTGCATGTGATTCCCAGGCACATGTAGTATGGTGAGTAGTGATGTGCATGTGATTCATAAACACATGCTGCATGTTGAGTGATGATGTGCAGATAATTCAGAGACACACATGCATGTAGACTGGTGATGTGCATGTGATTCAGGACCTCATGTAACATAGTGGGTGGATATGTGCAGGTGATTCAAAGGCACATGTACTATGGTGAGTGGTGATGTGCAGATGATTCAGAGACACACGTATTATGGTGAGTCATGATGTACATGTGATTCAGAGGCACATATATCATGATGAGTGGTGATGTGCATATAATTCAGAAACCCATGCAGCATGGTATGTGGGAATGTGCATGTGATACAGACACACATAGCATTGTGATTGGTGATGTGCATTTGATTGAGAGATACGTGTAACATGGTGAGTGGTATTGTGCATGTGAGTCACAGACACACATAGCATGGTTAGTGGTGATGTACATTTGGTTCAGAGACACATGTAAGATGTGTGGTGAGGTGCAGGGAATTCTGAGACAGAGGTAGCATGCATAGGTGATTCAGAAACACATGGCAGAACCCTGAGTGGTGTTTTATATGTGATTCAGAAACACATGGCAGAACCCTGAGTGGTGTTTTATATGTGATTCAAATAAATGCATAGCATGGTGAGTGGTGATGTGCAGGTAATTTCATGACACATAGTATAATGAGTGATGATGTACAGATAATTCAAAGACACAGGTAGCATTGTGGCATGTTGAGAGGTGACATGCAAGTAGTTGAAAGACATGTAGCATGGTCAATGTGGATGTGCGTGTGATCCAGAGACAAACATAACATGGTGTGAGATGATGTACAGGTGATTCAGAGGAAGACGTAGTATGCTAAATGATGATGTACATATGATTCAGAGACACATATAGTATGGTCAGTGGTGATATGCATGTGATCCAGAGATACAAATAACATTGTGAGTGGTAATGTGCAAGTGATTCAGAGACATATGTACCATGCTCAGTAGTGATGTGCATGTGACTGACACACATTTAGCACTTTGAGGGTGATGTGCAGGAATTCAAAGACACATTTAGCATGGTGAGTCAAGACTGCATTCAAATGCCACTTAAATTTGCACTGGCTTTGTCCTTGTTCTAATCCAGACTAACACAATCACCCTTACCCCCTTACCTAGACTCTTAACCCAGCTATACTACCGCCACTACTAACCACAATTAGAATTAGCTAGTTGTCTTTACATACTTTAAAATTTTGTCTGACAACTTTGTTACTAATATTATAAACAACAAGAAACTATCTTAACTTGCAAAATTTACTGTATATACTGTTGATAATCAATATCTTGTTATTTAATTAAAGCCAACAGCCTGTAATGTTTGCTATTGCTGCAACTTTGCATCTCTATTTATCATGTACATGATGTGGAGCTTTTCTCCCCAGGCATCTGCTAAAAAAGGACCTGCGTCCAGTCAGACTTTCCTGGTAAACAAATGTAAATAAATAAATAAATAAATGTAGTATGGTGAGTAGTGAAGTGCAAATAATTCAGAGACAGACATTGCATGGTGAGTGGTGATGTGCATGTGATTTAGAGACACACACATGACCTTGTGGGTAATTATGAGCATGCGATTCAGTAACACAAGTAACATGGTGAGTGGTAATGTGTATATGATTCAGATACACACATAACACGGTGATTTGTGATGTGCATGTGATTCTGAGACTCAAGTGCCATGGTGAGTGGTGATGTGTATGTAGCTCAGTGATATATGTAGCATGATGAGTGGTGATGTGCATGTGATTCAGAGACACACGTAACATGGTGAGTGGTGATGCATGTGATTATGAGATACACATAGCATAGTGAGGAGTGATGTGCATGTAATTTAGAGAAACATATAGCATTGCAGCATGGTGAGTGGTAATATGCAGGTAATTCAGAGACAAATATAGTATGGTGAGTGGTGAGGTGAATATGATTCAGAGACACACATAGCATGGTGAGTGGTGATGTGCAAGTGATTCAAAGATGCACATATCATGGTGAATGGATATGTGCAGGTAATTTCCAGACAGATGTAATATAGTCAATGATGATGTGCAGGTAATTCAGATATGCAAGTAGCATTGTGACATGGTGAGTGGTGATATCCAGGTAGTTTAGAGACACAAGTAGTATAGTCAGTAGAGATGTGCATGTGATCTGGAGAAACAAGTAACATTGTAAGTGATAATGTGTACATGATTCAGAGGCACTCATGGCATGCTCTGTAGTGATGCGCATGTGATTCAGAAATACATGTATTGTGGTGAAAGGTGATGTGCATGTAATTCATAGACATGTAGCATGGTGAGTGGGGATGTGCACGTGATTCAGAGACAATAACATGGTGAGTGGGGATGTGTATATTATTCATAGACACACATAGCATGGTGAGTAGTGATATGCATGTGATTCAGAGACACATGTAACATGGTGAGTGGTGGTGTGCAGGTGATTCAGAAACACATGTAGTATAGTGAGTGGTAATGTGCAGGTGGTTCAGGGACTCATGTAGCATCATGTGTGATGATGTGCATTTGATTTAGAGACGCATGTAGCATGAGAAGTGATGAAGTGCAGATATTTCAGAAGCACTTGTACCATGGTGAGCTGTGATGGGAATGTGATTCAAAAACACATGTATGAGAGTGAGTGGAGATGTGCAGATATTTCAGAGACATGTAGCATGTTGGGTGGTTATATGCATGTGATTCAGTGACATGCATAGCATGGTGAGTGGTAATGTGCATGTGATACAGAGACCAATGAAACATGGTGAGTGGTGATGTGCAGGTATTTCAGAGTCACATGCAGTGTGGAGAGTGGTGATGTGCATGAGATTCACAGAAACATTCTGCATGGTGAGTGGTGATGTATATGTGATTCAGAGATACACATAGCATGGTCGGTGGTAATGTCATTTGTTTCAGAGATACACAAAGCATGGTGAGTGGTGATGTGCATGTGATTGAGAAACACACATAGCATAGTGAATGGTGATGTACACTTGATTCAGAGGCACATATTACATGGTAAGTGGTGATGTACATACGATTTAGATGCACACATAGCATGATGAGTAATGATGTTCATTTATAGGTTCATAGGTTGATACTAGGCTATTTGCCCTAGGGCATTTATAAGCCTAGCCAGAGTGTGTTTGGCTTTTGCCACCCTTTTAGATTAGTTGATTGTGCCTCTGTATAGTAGGTCACAGAAGATAGCCCTTTTAAGGTTAGTTTACTGTGTCTCTGTCTAGTAGGGACACAGAAGAGATCCCAGGGGTAAACCTACGATCTCCCATCCACTCGTCAAGATTTCTCTTGAAGAGGGTCATTGAGGGGCTTTGCCTAACATGGATATCGATTTTGTTCCAGAGTGAGGGGAGCCTCTGGGATATGAATCTGTCCCACCAGCATGTCCTATTTATTTCTGTGCTGAGGTTTAAGTCCCTGGAGCATGTAGCTCTAAGGGATTTGGATTTCCTGAGATGGAGCATGTCCATTAATTCTGGGTTGGACATGGCTTTATACGTCAGGCACAGATTGCCTCTGAGTAGGCGGTAAGCAACTGAGTAGAGCTGGAGTTTCTTTAGCCTAACTGCATAGGGCATCTGTTTGAGTCACTTGATCCTCTTGGTGAGGTACTTTTGGGGTCTTTCCAGTTGCTGCAGGTGTCTGGTAAGGTACATCCCGAATGGGGCATTGTATTCAATTATGGGCCTGATGAGTGATGAGTAGAGGGGCACAATGACCTCTCTTGATCTAGATGTGAACCCTTCATGATAAGGTGGGCTATATAGAAGGTCTTTCTAACCACTTTGGCAACATGATTGTCAAAGGAGAGATTGCTATCTACTTGGGTCCCCAAATCCCTAATTACTTCTTCCGTACTTAATGGATTACCACCTATGTGGTAATTTGTGGGCACTTTGTTTTTCCCAAAGGGGATGGCTATGCACTTTTTGGCATTTAGCTTTAGTCCATGGCTCTGGCACCAGTTATCCATCTCTGTGAGACCCTTTTGGAGGATGCTTGTGTCAGTTGACGAGTCGATTATGGCACACAGTTTGCAGTCATCTGCGAACTTGGTCAGCTATAGTCCTCCCGTGTTAGTCTGCACCTCAGAGAAATATATACCAAACAAGAGAGGTCCCAGGACTGAGCCTTGTGGGATGCCACTTGTAACTGGTTTAGAGTCTGACATGGCACCTGCAATTCTGACCATGCGGGTTCTATCCCTGAGCCAGTTTGCAACCCATCTTGTGACATAGGGGTTGATATTTAAGCTGGTGAGCTTATTTATGATGCCCGAGTGGGGTATTGTGTCGAAGGCTTTTGTGAGGTCCAGGTAGGCTGTGTAGACTACCTTCCCTTCATCTATTGCCTTGGTGACTGTTTCAAAGAAGTTGACCAGGTTCAAGAGGCAAGATCTGCCCTTAACAAAGCTGAATTGGGTAGGATCCAGTGTTTGGAGGTTCCCAATGTCTTTGTTTATGAGTTCCATGATGATACGCTCCATAGCTTTGCAGACCAGGCTAGTCAGGCTTATAGGGCAATTGTTTCTGGGGTCCATTGTGGCACCAGCTTTGTGGAGTGGGACCACTGTTGCTGTACGCCATTCCTTGGGTACATATCCTGTAGTAAGGCTGAGACTGAACAGTGACTTTATGTGAGGGTTCAGTTCTTCTTGGAGCTCATGTAAGACACAACCCGGGACACCATCCAGTCCCATTGATGCTGTGTTTTTTGCTTTGATGAGGACAGCTCTCACCTGTGCATCTGTGATGTCAGGGAGGCTACACTTTGTTGGGATAGACATTTGCTCTTTTGGGGGGGAAGGGGGGGAAGTTTGCACTGAAGCTGTCTGCCAGGATGTTGGCAATGTCTGTGGGTTCAGTGTATTTTTTGTCATTTTGCACTAACTCAGAGCATATCTGGGAGTTGCCATCCAGGTTCCTGACATAACTAAAGAAGGCCTTGTGATTATCTTTAGCGTCTTGTGCAACCTTTCTTTCAAAGCTGGCCTTAGATGATTTTATGAGGGATCGTAGTTTCTTGCTAGTACTAATCAGAGATGCCTTCCCTTTTTGGGATTTTGCTCTATCATGTAGTAGCTTCCTCCTTCTGTTGTATAGCTTATTTATGGCTGGGGTCCACCAGACAGGTCTCCGGCCTTTGGAGGAGGGAGTCTTGGTTTTATTTGGGATAGCACGATCCATGCATTCCTGTAGGTGTCCATAGAATGCGTTTGTAAAGGATTCTGCAGTTTGGGACGTATTTTCCACTGGCCCGGGGGCTTTGAAGGATTCCACCTCAGTTTTGAGAAGTGTGAAGTTTGCTTTTGAGAAGTTCTTCACCGTGGTTTCCTTGGCTGGGGGGGGGGACGGGATATGGATGTCCAGTGAGATTAATTTATGGTCAGATCTTACCAATGAGGGGTATACCTCTGGTATGGAACATAGTGTCCCCATGTTGGTGATAATCAGGTCCAATATGTTTTTCCCTCTTGTGGAAGTGGTGACCAGTTGTTCCATAGCATTTGAGTTTATAAATTCTAGGAACCGTTGGGCAAGAGTGTTGGGGCTTGAGTAGTGCTCCCAGTCTATGTTTGGGTAGTTGAAGTCACCCAATATAATGGTGTTTGGAGAGACCTTCATATTCTCCAGTGTTCTCAGGAAAGCTGAGTGGGGTTCCTGAGTTTGGGAGGGTGGTCTGTAGCAGGCTACAAACTGAAAGGCAGTTTTGCCCACTGTTAGTTGCACATGGATGGTCTCCGATGCTTCGTGCAGTGCCACTAACCTGGAGGTGTGGGTATCTTTGATGAATATGGATACTCCCCCTCCTTTTGTGGTTCGGTCCGCGTTTTGGGGCTGAAAAGCATGGTATGAGGTATAACCTGGTAGTGCTGGGGTGCTCTCAGGAGCCTTGAACCAGGTTTCTGTTACTGCACAGATATTGATATTCTCCATACTGAGGAGAGCCTCGAGTGCGTGCATCTTGAGGTTTAGACTTCTGGCATTGAGCAGCATTACCCTTAGTTTCTTTTTCCTTGTGTTGTCTATGGAGGTGGGTTTGTCTTTTGCGCCTTCCCTAAAAAAGGCACTATAGGGGTGGCAAGAGCCTTAGCCAGTATTTGAGAGGCCATGGGTGACTGGTGCAAGCCATCCCTAGTGAAGCAATGTGGCTTGTCGAGCATGTCATCCCAGGCTGACAGACTCTAGATCCCCTTTGAATGACACTAATACTTTAGCCAATTGTTAAAATTGATCATTTTGTCTTTATACTGTGGCATCATTCTTGGTGAAGGTAAGATGCTACTCAAGGTCAGGGTCATACCGGCCTGGGCTACATGATCAGAGAGCTCCTCTATGTCTCTTTTCATGTAGTCCAGGGAGGTATATCTCAGGTCATTCACACCAGCATGGACAATGATGGAGTCATATTTGTACTTGCTTTGGAGTGACCTGAGTGCTTGTGCTATGTGGCGGATCCTGGCACCCGACAGGCAGCTTACAGTGACCTTCTCCTTGTTCAGCCTGGTGAGTGGGACGTCAGTGTGTCTGAGAATAGAGTCACCTATTACAAGTGTATTATGTGTGTTGTTTAGCCTTAAGGGCTGTGACTGTGTGGCACACTGACTTTGTGAACTATGTGATACATGGGTATTGTTGTGAGGTAGCAGTTGCTTGGATGTCTGCTTTGGAGGTCTCTGCTGCTTGGGCAGATTTTTATTTAGAGCCTCCGAGTATGTTTCAGAGAAACACATGGCATGGTGAGTCGTGATGCACAGGTAATTTAGACATATACATGGTATGGTGAGTGGTGATGTGCATGTTATTCATGGACACATAGTGCGGTGAGTGGTGACATGCATGTTATTCGTGGGCACATAGTGTGGTGAATGGTGATGTGCATGTGATTCAGAGGTACATGTAACATGGTGAGTGGTGGTGTGTATGTGATGCAGAGATGCAAGTAGCATGGTGAGAACATTTGATTCAGAGACACATATTGCATGCTGAGTGGGTGATGTACATGTGCTTCAAAGACTCACATAGCATGGTGAGTGGTGATGTGCAGGTAATTTCATGACACATAGTATAGTGAGTGATGATGTACAGGTAATTCAAAGACACAGGTAGCATTGTGGCATGATGAGTGGTGATATGCAGGTAGTTCAGGGATACATGTAGTATGGTCAGTGGTGATGTGGATGTGGTCCAAAGACACATGTAACATTGTGAGTGATAATCTACAGCTGATTCAGGACACTTGTGACATGCTGAGCAGTGATGTGCATGTGATTGAGAAGCATGTTGCACATTGAGTGGTGATGTACATGCAATTCAAAGACATGTTTAGCATGGTGACTGGTGATATGGATGTCACTCAGAGGGGTCTATATCAGTTCGCCGTAACCCAACTTCCACAAACATCCATTCATCAAACCTAAATCGGAGAATGGCCATTCATCGAATGTTCACATCAGCGAACGGTTTTCCCACAGAAATGAATTAGTTAGCCACCATATGGAAATTTGCCCTTTTCCCCACTGTAGGGCAATCTCGGAGTTGATATGTATAAGTGGTGGGGTGTAATTCAGAGGCACACATAGCATGGTGAATGATGATGTGAATGTGATTCAAGACACATGTAAAACAGTGAAGGGTGATGTGCAAGTATTTCAGAGACACATGTAGCATTTGGGTTATGTTCATGTGATTCAGAGACACACATACCATGGTGAGTGCTCATATGCATGTGATGCAGAGACAAATATAACATGGTGAGTGGTGATGTGCAGATGATTCAGAGACACGTAGTATGGACAGTGGATATGTTCATGTAATTCAGAGACACATGTAGCATGGTGAGTGGTGATGTGCAGGTAATTCAGAGATACATATGGTATGGTAAGTGATGATGTGCATGTGATACAGAGAGGCACATAGTATTGTTAGAGGTGTCATTTATGTGATTCAGAGACACATGTAGCATGGAGGGTAGTCATGTGCAACTAATTCAGAAACACGTGTAGCATTTTGAATGGTGATGTGAAGGTATTCAGAGACACATATAATATGGTGAGTGATGCTATGCATATAATTCAGGCAGACAGCATGCTGTGTGGTGCAGTGGATTTGATTCAGAGATGCATGCAGCATGGTGAATGGTAATGTGCTTCTGTGACATACAGTATGGTGACTGATGATGCGCAGATTCATTCAGAGACACAAGAAGCATGGTGAGTGGTGATGTACATGTGATTCAGAGACACCTGTAGCCTGTTGGCATGGTGAGTGGTGATGTGAATGATTCAGAGACACCTGTAGCCTGTTGGCATGGTGAGTGGTGATATTCAGGTAATTCAGAGACAAATGTAGTATGGTGAATGGTGATGTGCATGTGATTCAGAGACAGGCATGGCATGGTAAGTGGGGATGTGCATTTGTTTCAGAGATACAAGTATCATGATGAGCTGTGATGTGCATGTGATTCAGAGCCAGGCATGACATGGTGAGTGGGGATGTGCATATGATTCAGAGACAGGCATGACATGGTGAGTGGGGATGTGCATGTGATTCAGAGATTCAAGTACCATGGTGAGTGGTGGTGTGCATGTGATTCAGAGACAGGCATGGCATGGTGAGTGGGGATGTGCATGTGATTCAGAGATGTAAGTACCATGGTGAGTAGTGATGTGCATGTGATTCAGAGCCAGGCATGGCATGGTGAGTGGGGATGTGCATATGATTCAGAGCCAGGCATGGCATGGTGAGTGGTGATGTGCATGTGATTCAGAGACAAATGTAGTATGGTGAATAGTGATGTGCATGTGATTCAGAGCCAGGCATGGCATGGTGAGTGGGGATATGCATGTGATTCAGAGATACAAGTACCATGGTTAGTGGTGATGTGCATGTGATTCAGAGCCAGGCATGGCATGGTGAGTGGGGATGTGCATGTGATTCAGAGATACAAGTACCATGGTGAGTGGTGATGTGCATGTGATTCAGAGCCAGGCATGGCAGGGTGAGTGTGGATGTGCATGTGATTCAGAGATACAAGTACCATGGTGAGTGGTGATGTGCATGTGATTCAGAGCCAGGCATGGCATGGTGAGTGGGGATGTGCATGTGATTCAGAGATACAAGTACCATGATGAGTGGGGATGTGCATATGATTCAGAGCCAGGCATGGCATGGTGAGTGGGGATGTGCATATGATTCAGAGCGAGGCATGGCATGGTGAGTGGGGATGTGCATGTGATTCAGAGAGACACATACATGGTGAGTTGTGATGTGCATGTGATTCTGAGATACAAGTACCATGGTGATTGGTGATGTCCATGTGATTCAGTGATACATGTTGCATGGTGAGGGGAAATGTGCATGTGATTTAGAGACACATGTAGCATGGTGAGTTGTGATGTGCGTGAGATTCAGAGATGTACATGGCATAATGATAGGGATACATGAAGATGACCAAAAGCCCTTCTGTAGACACAGTAATCCAAAATGAAAAAAAAAAACTCATAGCATAAAATTTAATAAAGTGCACACAGGATAAGCACTTTTGGAAACAATTCCTTCATCAGATCCAACACAATGATATACAAACTCTGAAGGCACATATTTAAAGCTCAAAAGCACCAATAATATCATGAGTACAATTAAAACCAATAAAATCATTAGCTTGATTGTATTAAACAATTACTAAAAGGCAATCTACAATTAAATACATTTTGAAGTCTACCCCATACTAGCAAACTAAAAATGCAAGCACAGATCTGTAACTTAGCAAAGAACAGCACTAACATATCAAAAAGAGTCTTGCATTATTGAAAAACGGTAGGCATTAAACATCCTACCAACAAATAGCTAATAAAACCATTCATTAAACCGAAAACATACCTGCAAAATAGAAACACAGGTTTAAGAGGTAGCTGTTAACATAAGAGGAATACTGGAATATAACACTGTGTCATCGTCTGTGAGCTTTCAGAACAGGTTTCAAAGGGATGTAACCATGCAGATCAGGGGGATATCAGCTCGCAGATTAGCTATCCAATTCATCTCTTTCACCTCTGTGCTATTCCTGATGTCACCCCCCCCCCCCATAGTGGGCTTAATACTATTTATCACCATAAAAAAGAACTTATGACCCACAAGTTCCTTAACATGCTGAAATAATGCATTGCTCTCAAGTCTATTCTTAATAGTGCCAACATGTTGTAAAATGCATTGTTTCAACATTTGATTAGTCTTGCCAACATAAACAAGGTGCAGTGATCACAGCTGGGTATATAGACCAAGTTCTTACAGTTGCAAGAAACATATCCCTTATAACAATACCGTTTATGAGTAACAGGATGTATAAAGATATTGGAGCTTTTAATAAGTGCACAAGCTTTGCATCTCTTGTAAGAATATATGCCTTTCTTGTTACTCTGAAATATGGCACTAACCATATCAAATGTTTTATAACAGAGCATATCCTTCAAATTGCGATTCCTTTTGTACATAAAACATGGAGCATCTCCTACTGTGCCCCTAATCTTGCTGTCCACCGTTAACAGTTTCCAATTGCTATGTATAATATCACAGACTTGCCTAGAGTAACTACGATAGACATGTGGTATTCTGACTGTTTTAGAGTTACTGCTCATAACAGACAAATTATCTCCTTATTTAGAGGAAACCATGGTTTGCCTTTCTTATAATGCATACTTTTAAAGTCACCTATGGTTCTATTAATTTCTTTGTTCTTGTAACCTCTTTGAGCTAAGTTAACAGCCACCTTTCCAGCTTGATGGAGAAAAATATCCTCCTGAGTACACAGCCTGGACGCTCTTAAAAACTGTTAACAATATTAGGAAAAATATGAGGGGGTGCATGCTGCCCCTATGCACCAATGCATTTTTCCGGCATGACTTCAAAATAATGTGGTACTAAACTTCTCACACGTATCAAGTTTCAATAAAACATCTAAGAACTCTATTTGGTGAGAGGAGGCATGAACTGTAAATCTCAAAAATTCTGTAGTGGACTATAAATGATCCACAAACTTCTGTAACTCAGCTTGATCACCCTCCCATAAAATAAAATCATCAACAAATCTGCAATAGAAAAAAACATGTTGCATCCAGGGGTTATCTTAATGAAAAACATATCTATCCTCCCATTCTGCTAAAACAAGTTGGCATAACTATTAGCACACGCTGTTACCATAGCAACACATCTGCCCTGTAAATAAAGAGCGCCATTCAAAACAAAATACATTATTATTCAAAATAATCTTCAGAAGACTGCAGATACGAGTCATAACATTTCTATCAAGTAGTGAGAATCTCACATTATAATTGATAATAAAATCTAAACCAACATAATTAGGAATGACCCTAAACAGACTGGTTATGTCCAATGCTATAAGCAAAAGGTCAGAATTCTTATTATAGCCATCTGCAAATGCATAAAGTTGTTTGAGAAAATGCGCAGAGTCTCTTAAAACTGTCAAGGTGTTATCAGCCATTGGTCTGAGTTGCCTCTTCACCCATATCGAGAGCGACTCTGTAATTCATACCGTCCCTGTCACTATGGGTCATAGAGGAGAGCTGACAAGGCTCTTTTGCATCTTAGGTAAACCTGAAATAATGGGAATAGTCGGATCTTCTACTGCAAAATATTCATGCAATTCTTTAGATATACAGCTGGACATATGTAAATTATATAGATCAGCTTTAACCTTCTGTATAATATTCCTCAGTGATAATCTATCAACTTCAATGTATGCATCGCCACCAATTAACATAGACTGCACATCAGAGTGGTATCTGGCAGTATCCGAACCCATCACCACTCCACCCTTGTCAGCAGGTCTTACAAGGATATCACTGTCATGCATCTGATCATTCAAAGCACACCTCTGTTCTATCGACAAGTTATAGTGACCTGGTCTATGTTGACTGCTGATGTAACATTCAGTCTCTCCTCACATTTCCTTAAATATGTCTGTACCAGGGGAGGTATGTTAGGTGTATATTTGCTGGGTTTCTTAAAGACAACCCTGCTGTTACTGGACTTATCACCAAACATGAGATGTAGACTTACGTTCCTCACAAATAACCTAAGATTCACTACTGTTTCACGTAAAGTGGTCAGCAAAGCAGGTATGAAGGATAAACCTCTGCCCAATACTCTCTTCTGGGCATCAGTTAACTCTTTGCTGGACAAATTGATAACCAAAGATCTGTCTCCTACATGAGACTCTCCACTGAGATTTTCTTCCTCTTTCTGCCGTAGCTTATCGACCTGTCCTTCGCATTCCGCAGTGTGAACATTTTCACCTGTGCTGGTAATTGTGGAACAAATGGTAAAAAATTGAAGCCCACCTTGGGTCTGGCTCACAGACTCCTTTCATCATCAGACTGTGAGGCCAAAACAGTAGTAATATTGTCCAAAGTCACGCCATTATTGGTGGAAATCGAAACTCCTACAGCGTTGGTTTTCTTTTTGATATGTTTGTACTATTTATTGCTAAGCTGCAGATCTGTGCTTGCATTTTTAGTTTGCTAGTATGGGGCAGACACCAAAATGTATTTAATTGTAGATTGCCTTTTAGTAATTGTTTAATGCAATCAAGCTAATGATTTTTCTGGTTTTAATTATTCTCATGAGATTATTGGTGCTTTTGAGCTTTAAATATGTGCCTTCAGAGTTTATATTTCATTGTGTTGGATCTAATGAAGGAATTGTTTTTGAAAGCACTTATCCTGTGTGTACTTTATTAAATTTTATGCTACGAGCCATGGTAGCCCTACTGTTATTTTTTTCGATTGAAAGACACATGTTACATGCTGAGTGTTGATGCACAGGTGATTCAGAGGCAGATGTGGCATGTGAGAGGGGATATGAATGTAATTGACAGACACATGTAACATTCTGTTTGGTGATGTGCATATATTTTAGAGACAAATGTTGCACAGTGAGTGATGATAGAGAAACAAATAGCATGGTGAGTGGTGATGTGCAGGTGATTCAGAGACACACGTGGCATGGTGTGTGGTAATGTGCATAAGATTCAGAGAAACCCACAGCACGGTGAATGGTGATGTACAGGTAATCAGAGGCACACATGGCATGGTGTGTGGTAATATGCATGTGATTCATAGATATATGTAGCATGGTGAATGGTGATGTCCAGGTAGTTCAGAGACACACGTGGCATGGTGTGTGGTAATGGGAATGTGATTCATAGATATATGTAGCATGGTGAATGGTGATGTCCAGGTAGTTCAGAGACACACGTGGCATGGTGTGTCGTAATGTGCATGTGATTCATAGATATATGTAGCATGGTGAATGGTGATGTCCAGGTAGTTCAGAGACACACGTGGCATGGTGTGTGGTAATGTGCATGTGATTCATAGATATATGTAGCATGGTGAATGGTGATGTCCAGGTAGTTCAGAGACACACGTGGCATGGTGTGTGGCAATATGCATGTGATTCATAGATATATGTAGCATGGTGAATGGTGATGTCCAGGTACTTCAGAGACACACTTGGCATGGTGTGCGGTAATACGCATGTGATTCATAGATATATGTAGCGTGGTGAATGGTGATGTCCAGGTAGTTCAGAGACACACGTGGCATGGTGTGTGGTAATGTGCATGTGATTCTTAGATATATGTAGCATGGTGAATGGTGATGTGCAGGTAATTCAGAGAGATGCGTGGCATGGTGTGTGGTAATGTGCATGTGATTCATAGATATATGTAGCATGGTGAATGCTGATGTCCAGGTAGTTCAGAGACACACATGGCATGGTGTGTGGTAATGTGCATGTGATTCATAGATATATGTAGTATGGTGAATGGTGATGTCCAGGTAGTTCAGAGGCACACGTGGCATGGTGTGTGGTAATGTGCATGTGATTCATAGATATATGTAGCATGGTGAATGGTGATGTCCAGGTAGTTCAGAGACACACATATGTATGTAGATTGGTAATAAACATGTGATTCAGAGATTCAAGTAGCACGGTGAGTGGTGATGTGCAGGTAATTCATTGACACACGTGGCATGGTGTGTGGTAATGTGCATGTGATTCAGAGGCACATGTAGCATGCTGAGTGGTGATATGTATATGAATCACTGACACAAGTAGTATGGTAAGTTGTGATGTACATTTGATTCAGAGACACATATTGCATGTCGAGTGGTGATGTACATGTGTTTCAGGTACACACATAGCATCATGAGTGGTGATGTGCAGGTAATTCAGAGACACATGTAGCATGGTGAATGGTGTTGTGCATGTGATTCAGAGATAGATGTACCGTTGTGAATGGTAGTATATATGTGAGTCAGAGACACAAGTAGAATGGTGAGTTATGATGTATATTTAAATTAGAGGCACATACTGCATGGTGTGTGGCAGTGTGCATTTGTTTTAGAGACACACATAGCATGGTGTCAGTGATGTGCAGGTAATTCTGAGATACACATGGAATGGTGAGTGGTGATGTACATGAGATGCAGAGACACATTTAGCATTTTGAATGGTGACATCAAGGTAATTCAGCGACACATGTAGTATGGTGAATGGTGATGTGCATATGATTTAGAGAGAGACATAGCATGGAGGGTGGTGATGTGCATGCAATTCAGAGACACATATTGCATGGTGGGTAGTTATGAGCATGTGATTTGGAACACACGTAACCTAATGGATGGTAATGTGCAGATGATCCAGAGACACTCATAGCATGGTGAGTTATGGTTGGTATGTGACTCTGACACTCAAGTAATGTGCTGAGTGGTGATGTGCATGAGATTCAGAGACACATGTGACATGGTGAGTGATGGTGTAATGTGATTCAGAATGCATGCGCATGGTGAGGGGTGATGTGCTGAGATTCAGAGACACATGTGACATGGTGAGTGGTGGTGTAATGTGATTCAGAATGCATGCGCATGGTGAGGGGGGATGTGCATGAGATTCAGAGACACGTGACATGGTGAGTGGTGGTGTAATGTGATTCAGAATGCATGTGCATGGTGAGGGGTGATGTGCATGAGATTCAGAGACACATGTGACATGGTGAGTGGTGGTGTAATGTGATTCAGAATGCATGCGCATGGTGAGGAGGGATGTGCATGAGATTCAGAGACACATGTGACATGGTGAGTGGTGGTGTAATGTGATTCAGAATGCATGCGCATGGTGAGGGGTGATGTGCATGAGATTCAGAGACATATGTGACATGGTGAGTGGTGGTGTAATGTGATTCAGAATGCATGCGCATGGTGAGGGGTGATGTGCATGAGATTCAGAGACACATGTGACATGGTGAGTGGTGGTGTAATGTGATTCAGAGACACATGTGACATGGTGAGTGGTGGTGTAATCTGATTCTGAATGCATGCGCATGGTGAGGGGTGATGTTCATGAGATTCAGAGACACGTGTGACATGGTGAGTGGTGGTGTAATGTGATTCAGAATGTATGCACATGGTGAGGGGTGATGTGCATTTGATTTAGTGAAACACAAAAAGAAAAAATCTGTGGTATCCCTCAAATTCTCAGAAAACCCGGTATGCAACCTTTACTGGGTCTAAAATAAACCAAAAAGAAACTATAAGATATAAACTAAAAAATAATAAAATAGAATAGAAAATAGTAGGTAGTCCACAGTTGAGTTAAAAATAGAATATCCTTTATTGAAACGCACAAACAAGCGATCCAAGATTAAGATATATACTACAAAATAATAAAATAGAATAGAAAATAGTAGGTAGTCCACAGCTGAGTTAAAAATATAATATCCTTTATTGAAACGCACAAACAAGCGATCCTAGATTAAGATATATACTACAAAATAATAAAATAGAATTGAAAATAGTAGGTAGTCCACAGCTGAGTTAAAATGGAATATCCTTTACCGAAACACACAAACAAGCGCTCCTAGCTGAGTATAATGACAAGCCTCAGAGACATTCATTATTTATATATAATCAGGTTATTTGGTGCAAGGGAGTGGTTACAGGGGGTGGTTTTCTTAAGAGCAATAAAAACATTAAACTCATTCCTTTAACCAAGTCCCCCTTCCCCTTAGCACCATAGTGTAAACTGAGACTGTGCTACCTTAGAACTGAAACTATAAAGTTAGAGACAAATTAATATGTATAATATAAGAACAGCTTATTAACACTTTATAAAGGCTAACCTACTAATCCAAACATTATTAATTAAGAAACGAACTCACTAACAAAATGACTAACAAAAAAGATATACCACCAGACATCTATCAGAATAAATATTAATACATATAAACTAAAACACCTTTAACAAAGATCACTTTCGTACCAAATAAATACTTCATCAGTTTTGTTTGTAAAAAAAATATATAATATGAATGAATATGTGTATAAATCTACAAGTGAGCACCTAAGCAGGCTGAAAACCATTCCTGTAATTGCCAAGGTGGAAATACAGTGAAAAATGTTAAAAATAAAAATAAAGCATTAAGGCCCTGGGGATCTGTTCAAGTGTGGCATCTAACTAAGAAAGCATTTAGTTTGAATGAGTAAAAGTGCACTCAAGAGTATTGCAAAACAGCACCAATGTCAATTATTTTCATTGTAAAATATTTACGTTTGATATTTGTTTTTAACAATATTAGCTTATAATGTCAGCATTAATCAGTCCCATATCAGACTTTAAATAGCCTTTTAAACAGTGGGGCAGTTTTTTGAATTATAGTGTACTTTTTATGGAACAATAATAATTAAGCCCTGGTTTTCTAAAAGAGTTCAGTTTCAGCTGATATAGTAAAAAAAAAATATGGAAGAAACAATAAAAGGACCCAGTAATTACTGCCCTCCCTTACACCAAACTTTAGCAGCCTTTGAGGTCAAATGTGAAATGGACATCAGAAAGTACTACAAAAACCATCAGGGAGAAAGTTCTACAGCCTTAATGAAGGTGAGAAAACAGCGTTGTTATTCCTAGGCAGAGATAAGTCTCGATGGGTTATGAAGGCTGACAAGGGAGGGGGTATTGTTACTGATACCAGCAGCTATAACCAGAGGATAGAATAAATGCTGAGTGCCACTAACTATTCAGAGTCTTTAACTTTAGAAGAGGTTAAGGCATCATGCAACAACTGGTAAGCAGTATTGACTACACTTTATGATGATGATGATTTGTTAACAGATAACTTGTTTGACTATCTACAGACCCCTCCCCCACTTGCCTAAATTCGTTGGAATCCTTAAGCCACCTAAAATAGAGAAAACCCTCCTTACAGACCAGTGGTTGTAAACGGGGGTTCACTGACCAAAGCTGCTGCCATCTACCTGGAGTTTGTGTTTCAACTTCTGCCTGAGAACAATTCACACATAAAAGATTCTAATGATTTTTTAAGGAAAATAAAAAATGTTAACAGTTGATGCTGACAGTATTTTATTAACAATAGATGTTGAATAATTATATACTGTACTTCCACATAATTATTGCATTGGAACAATGAAATATCCTAAAAAAACCCCTCATTATCCAACCTACTTACTATCTATACTGCAAACCGGTACCTAAGATCCAGTGAAAAATCTCTCTTCTCCATCACCAAGGCTAACAATAATGCAGGGAAAGTGCTCTACTCCCACACCGTTGACAGAAATTGGAACACTCTTCCCCTATCTGTGTCCACTGCCCCCTCCACATACATATTCAAAAACTCCCTCAAATCACACCTTCTTAGTACCTGGTTATGCCCTTGTATCACATAACCCTACCCATACTACTATTAACTCCCCAAATTCCTCTCTGATCACATGCTGCAGCTCTGATCCCCTGTAGGCTTGGTCATCTGAAAGGGTACTTTTAACTGTAGAATCTTACTTGATATATTTTCTTTTCTTACCAATGTATGACTGACATTGTCTTTTTACCCATGTTCTATATCTTATTTTACCTGGAGTGTTTTTATTAATTTCTTGTTATATTACTATGCTCAGCATACATGATGTAACCTGTTTTGTGTATTATGCTGGATGTACTGTATTTGTATAACTTGATGTTGGAGCTTTTCTCCCTGGGCCTCCACTGAAAATGGACCTGGTCCAGTCGGAATTTCCCGGTTAACAAATGTAAAATAAATAAAATAAAATAAATTTGTACAGGAAAAACAACAATGGCTCACCAGCAAAACATGAAAGAACAGGTAAACTTTTAAATGTGGTGCTTAGCTACATTTATTTTTATATTTAATTGAAATTACTATAAACAAATGACTGGTATAGCCAAGGGGCAGCTATGGCCCCCCCCAACCTAGCCAACATAGCCCTACACAAGTGGGTGGAGGATTATGTTTATTAACAACAGAGAATACATGCAATATATCACAGTGTATCTGCCCTTTATTGTTGACATCTTTACTGTGTGAATGGAGACAGTGCTAAATTAGAGATTTTATCAACTATCTGAATTAAATTACCAGCTTGCATTTGCAAACTTAGCTAACCATAAGCTAAAAGTACTCACCTGAAGTTCTGAGAAGTATATGTTAAATAGGAGACGACCCAAAAATGAGCCCTGTAGCACACAACTGGTAACCGTTTTGCGTTCAGAAATGACATTTCCAACTCTAACCATATGGGTTCTGTCAGACAACTAGCTAGCTATTCACATCACAATGTAGGAATTTATATTTGGATTGCAAGTCTGTCAATAATTACTAAATTAAAAATTAATAAAAGTTACTAAATACTTACCTTAGGTTGTTTAGATCCTCTTATCATTTGCATAATAGTTATCCGTTGTTATTTCTTTCACTACTTCAATCTGATTCTGTTAATGTTAAGATTAACTTCTGATGATCCTGCTTTTGTAATAGTTTGTATTTAATTTTTGTTTTAATTCCTGTTGATTTTGTTTTATATTACATGTATGTACTTGGAGCTTTTCTCCCCGGGCCTCCATTGAAAAAGGGCTCATCTTGGCCCAATGGACTCTCCCAGTTAACAGACTGCAAATAAATAAATAAAATAAAATAAAATAATGCTTGCATGGGGAATAGTGTCAAAGGCCTTGGCTAGGTCTAGATATGCTATATGCAATGCATAACCACTATCCACTGCTTCAGTTACTTTTTTCAAATAAATTAATGAGGTTAAAGAGGCAGGACCATCAATACCTCCTGTCAAATTATCTGTGATTCGAACTTGGAGCTCCTGGATATCTAAATGACCCTCAGCAAATCCAACTTTTACTTCATTCTTAGCTGAAGATTCCTATCAATGTCTTCCAAAGATTATGGAAATTATCTTAACATAACTGAAGTGTTAAATATCAAATCAAATACACTGTTGCCATTGAACCAATCATTAATCAATTAACCTGGGAGTGTTATAAAGGGAAGTGGTTTCACTATGATGTGTTAGTTCTGATGAAGTCTGTATAAGTTCAAGATGAAACCTAGGTCAACTTGTCTACAATTGTGAATTGTGTGTCTAATAAATGGTATATTTGAGAAGTTCCTTGGTTGGACTGATTTGGACTGATCGAGTTTCCGTGTAAGAATATTGGTTCTTCAGTTTATCTGGATTTTTTGTTTGGCATCATGGAATCTGGGGCGGCCAATTCAGACATCATGGAGCTACTACTCAAAATTAATGAACAATTGTCTGAGCATATGGAGCAAATCAAAACTCTGGTGGAGCAACAACAGGCATCATCCCTTGGCTCCCCCCAAAATTTGGGTAGTCTAGGTAGTCTAGGCTTACCATTAACACAGCCTATCCCACAACAAGTAATAAGTCTGTTAATAAGGAGGCGAATGCCAATGAACATGTCAATGTACAGACCGGTAAGAGAAATGTTTTAGCAGCTAGTGGTTTTATGGAAAATCATTTGGATAAAATGCAGTGGAAAAATCTAAAATTTGATTTTCAGAATGGTTCAAATAGTCATAAAACAGGCTCAAAAGTTAACCTGACTTTAGTAGAACAATTAAAAAGTTTTGAAAAGAAATTGCATACTATGAAAAAGCTCCAGTTAGAAAACGGATATTTGAGTAGGAATATTGAACTAGCATTAGTGCCTCGGGGACTAAGATCATGGAGATACCCAAATGGTATTTCTGGGAACGAGGCAATGATCCAGGAAGTACATAAGCTTTTTGATCAAACAGGGTTGGAGTTAATGAGAATAATGATAAAGTACAATGACGAAGTTATAGCTCGTTTAACGAATGAATTGGAGCGGGACAATGACACTATACTAAGTGATTTGAATTTCGAGCATTATTTAACCAATTATCAAAACATTTTAAATACAGTTGAAAATTACTGTTATACTATATTCCAAAGGAAAACACGTAAAATACAGAGGGATACTGATGAATATCGTAATCGGAGGGCGTATCCCTTGTCTAAGGGTAATCGTAATTACATGGAATCAGCAACTGGTAATCTAAATGAAAAAGAAGGGGAAATGATGTCATTATGAAGGGACGTGCATCTCCAGCATGACGAACATGCTATGGAAGAGGATCCGAGGCGTTCTGAATGGCTGCGTAACCGAGAAGGGAATTACTCACAACGGATGAGAGAGGAGACTGAGAGACACGTGGACCAGGGAGCCAGATCTAAGAAATGGGGTCCGCAACGAAAACAGCACGAGGATTTTCGCCAGGACTGGAGATAGAAGCGTCGGGTGGTTTGGCCCATATGACGGTTCGGTCGAGAACATCAAGTGTGGGTGGTAGAATTGAAGACAAACTACGGTTAGGGAACATTGGCGAGTTAGCAGAATTTCAACCCATGGAGGTATTAACAGTAGTAATGGATGCTGAAGGGGTGGATGGACCCCCTAGTAGCGAAATGACTGATTCGTTATTAAATGTAAGTATTTACCAGACTGTAGATACCACAATGAATGATGGTTTAGATGTAATGGTTTTATCTGGATCAAAGTATTGTGATGCAAACAATTGTGTGACTATTAATGGAACAAATGAAGTTTATTTTAACAGTGAAACTAATTTTTCGCCTGAGACTAGCGTAATTACTGATCTGCATTTAGTAAATAATAAGGCTGAATTGTTATTTAATAGCAATACTGATATGAATAATGTTATAAACGTTTTAGAAGACAGCGAGAATAATTTAGACATTAGCGGGTTAATTGATTTAATACAAGAAGCGAATTATGTTACAGGCCCTAGTGAACCCATTATTATATTTAATCAACATGGGGATTTTAAAGTGTACAATTATTCTAGTAAGTCAATAGAGGTTAAACACGCTGAATTATTATCTAAAGGATTTACCTTTATTCCTGGTAGGAAAGGTAATATTACTGACATGCTTATTGACTTAAAGTATTTAACTAGGGAAATGAATATTAAAATGAGTTTTTTTCAGGATGGACATGTAAATACTAGTGTTCTAAAGAGACCTAGTGAATTTAATCCTATCACAAATAATACAGTGATGATGTTTGAGAAGGCCTGTGAGTTAGAAATGCGGGAATATTTCAAAGGCAATATGAATAACAAAGTGAAAAATGTGTGTAGTAATTTGACTGATGATGAAGTTGTAGTGCTTAATGAGCTTATCACAAATAAGGACATTCGTTTTATGAAGCCTGACAAGGGCAATGGAATAGTGATTATGGATAAAAATGACTACTCAGACTATATGTTTAGGATGTTAACAGGGGAAGCATATGAAGAAATAACTTTAAATGAAATTCATGTGGCCTATTCAAAGATCGACCTGATGCTAAAGGATATGCTTTATCAAGGACAAATCAATGAAATGGATTTTGAGTATTTGGTGAATAATTTTCCAGCAATAAGCAATATTTTTGGCATTCCTAAAATTCACAAGGGTCTGACTGATGTTTCTTTCAGACCGATTGTGGATGGTAAAAGGAATAAAACTTGCTTTACAAGTAAATATTTAGATTTTCATCTCCAAGGGGGGTTAAAATGTTCAATTACATTACTAAGGACTCATGGCATTTTTTATACCAACTAAATGATGTGAGAATAGGCCCTTCAACTATTTTACTTACTATTGATGTTTGTAATTTATATTCAGTGATTCCTAATAGTATTGGGCTAGAATGGTTGGAGAATCAGCTAAATAAGACAGGGTCATTTGATCAGGATCAAATAAATGTT
The DNA here is from genome assembly GCF_019279795.1 of Protopterus annectens. Lineage (NCBI taxonomy): Eukaryota > Metazoa > Chordata > Ceratodontiformes > Protopteridae > Protopterus > Protopterus annectens. The sequence goes on from NC_056747.1 coordinate 1,352,663,813, forward strand.
TTTGTATCCCTTATGGACATGGTATTAAACAAATTTTTTTGTTTTTTGAGGGCAGCTACTATAAGCAGGCTACTGGAGTAGCAATAGGGGCAGCGTGTGCCCCCTGTTTACGCAAATTATGTTATGTCCTATTGGGAACAAGAATATGTGTTTCAAAGTGATTTTAATAAATTCATCCAGAAATATATGCGATTTTTGGATAATATTTTTATAATTTGGGATGGTGACATTCAGAGGTTGGAAGCATTCCTGGAATATATTAACAGTTCGGTCGATTTTTTAAAATTTACCTTTGTTTATAGTTATACTGAAATAAATTATTTAGATGTCCATTTGACAGTTGATAACAATAAAAGGAGTCTTATATCAAATATTTATAGAAAACCTACCTTTTCGAATTCTTATTTGGAATATCAGAGCTGGCACCCTGACCACCAGAAAAGGGCTATAATTAAAGGGCAGATGGTCAGGGCAGCCAGAATGGTTAATAACTACTTAAATTTTGAAAAGGAACTAGATTTTATTACAGGAATGTTTTTGAAAAGAGATTACCCCGAGACCCTGGTACAAGCTATTAAGGTGGAGATTATAGATAAAAGAAAAGGAGGGATTTATCAGCCCATATTAAAAAATGGTACAGACATAGGTGAGTTGTTGGTTGAATTTGAACTGAAAAAGGAAAATAAAATTAAGGAAGGTTTGTTTTTTATAACCACATATAATTGTATATCAGAATCTATGGTGAGGATAATACAGAGGAATTGGGATTTATTGAAATTAGATACTAGTGTATATAGTAAATTAAGGGCCTCTCCCATTAATGTATATAGAAAGGATAGATCTTTTAAAAAATTATTAGAGGGTAGTAAGTTAAAACTGACATCTAGGTCTTGTAGGCCGGTTGGGAATTTTAAGTGTGGCAGATGTAATAAATGCAAGTATATTCTTACATCAGGAAATAGGATTAAATTAGGGAAAGAAATTATATTTATCAGTAGACATTATGATTGCTATAGCAGAAATGTGGTGTATTTAGCTAAGTGCAATCAGTGTCCGGCGTTTTATATTGGAAAAACCTGTCGTACACTTAGAGAAAGGATAGGGGAGCATTTGCTGGACATTAAACATATGAAAAATACTAATGCACTGGCAAGACATATTAAGATAAATTTAGGTCACGGATTCCAATTTTGTATTATTCAGCAAGTTATTAAGGATAATCAAGGGCATATTTTGGATGTCCATTTAGATATTAGTGAAACTAAGTGGCAAATAAGGTTAAATGCCACTAGTTATCCCGGAATTAATGACCATATTAGTTTCGCCCCATTACTAAAGTTAAGATATATACTGGGCTAAAATTTCTGCCATAACATTTGTTTTTATCTAGACATTTTGTAACTTATATTGTTGGATTAACAAATCAAATTATTTTATTATTAATTTTGTACTGATTTTATCTTACATATTTTTATATGTTTATTTTTATGTAATATTATAGTATGTTTTTATTTATGGTTTTAGCTTATATATGTTTTTAGGTATATGTATGGTCTGATGGGTATGTGTCTTTAATTTTGTGGGAGTGTAATTAATCAATTAACCTGGGAGTGTTATAAAGGGAAAAGGTTTCAGTATGATGTGTTAGTTCTGATGAAGTCTGTATAAGTTCAAGACGAAACCTAGGTCAACTTGTCGACAATTGTGAATTGTGTGTCTAATAAATGGTATATTTGAGAAGTTCCTTGGTTGGACTGATTTGGACTGATCGAGTTTCCGTGTAAGAATAATGTTAAGATTAACTTCTGATGATCCTGCTTTTGTAATAGTTTGTATTTAATTTTTGTTTTAATTCCTGTTGATTTTGTTTTATATTACATGTATGTACTTGGAGCTTTTCTCCCCGGGCCTCCATTGAAAAAGGGCTCATCTTGGCCCAATGGACTCTCCCAGTTAACAGACTGCAAATAAATAAATAAAATAAAATAAAATAATGCTTGCATGGGGAATAGTGTCAAAGGCCTTGGCTAGGTCTAGATATGCTATATGCAATGCATAACCACTATCCACTGCTTCAGTTACTTTTTTCAAATAAATTAATGAGGTTAAGGAGGCAGGACCATCAATACCTCCTGTCAAATTATCTGTGATTCGAACTTGGAGCTCCTGGATATCTAAATGACCCTCAGCAAATCCAACTTTTACTTCATTCTTAGCTGAAGATTCCTATCAATGTCTTCCAAAGATTATGGAAATTATCTTAACATAACTGAAGTGTTAAATATCAAATCAAATACACTGTTGCCATTAAACTTTAATTAGCCATGCATTGATTTGCACACTTACAGCTTTAAAAATGGATATGGTCAGCATTTCTTAAACTTTGTAAATACCAGTATGCTGGGCAAATTGTAAACCCACCTAGTTCTAGCTCTAATACCTTTGACCTACCCTTACCAACTTAACCTCTACCTGCAACCCATTGCCACATCTCCTTATCCCTTAAGTTAAATCCGACTATAAATCAGTCACTGCCTTTGTTAGGCCTAGTGGTACCATGCAACCACCACATGAGAACATAATTAGGGACTTTCGTGGGACTCTCACTTTATCTTGTAAAAGACCTACACAAAATTCCAAACAATCTCCTGCAAGTGGACCCACCTGAGTAGGTTGTCACATTTACTTCTGAATTTTACAAGCACATAAACAGTTGCATAGAAAAGCCAATACTTTCACCCTCCCCATATTAAATATAATGGTAAAATCAGGAATAAGCCTGTCTAGTGGATCAGATATATTAATAAACTGTATAACAAAGAAAGTGAAATAATGAAAAGCTGTAATAAACAATCATCCCTCTACCTCAATGCCACACTGAAACCTACCAGCAAGGAACTTAAGAACTCTACTAGTAACCATAAAGCAGAATTTGAGCATAAGGTCACTGCAGTCACTAGAGATAGCAAAGCTATGCTGTCTTTCTTCAGTATGTCAGAAATTTTGGAAATAATGTCCCACAATGCACTGATCACATCCATAATAATATCACACATTCTTACTCCAAAGATTAAGCTACTATATTAGCACATAAAAATAGTTCTAACTTTACGTTACCTACCCCCACCGCTGCCCCCATTATCACAGAATATTTAGATTCCCTGTGAAGTCACATTGAAACAAGTGTTGCAATCTCTGCGAATGGCTAAAAATAATGCTTCCATGGAAGCAGTCAGCAATGCCAAGGTTCTGGTTCCTCTAAACTATACAACCTCAGCCTATCCACAAAGTTTGTGCTTGATGCCTGGAGAAAAACTACTGTGACTCCCCTACATAAGGCTAGTCCCTCTACAGGCACAGGTAATTACAGACATACCAGCCTTCTATAAATTGCGTTGGACTGTACCATAGTAGAACTCATTTATGCAAACATGGGCAACTGATCTGATATATACTCCTATCAGTTTTATTTTCTGAAGGTTGGATCCAATGTACTGAATTTTTAAAAAATTAGTGAGGCTGTGATCACTCTATGAACTGTACTTATATTGAGTTAACTAAGGCTTTTGTCAAAATTCCACAATGCTGGTACTATTGCAAAATTAGACAAACCTAATGTACACCCTTGCATTGTTCAGAGGATTGCAAACTGGCTCTCCAATAGACCCCAGGTTGTGAAAGTTACTGGTATCTTCTCTGAAAATAAAATTGTAACTTTTGGGGCATCACAGGGATCAGTGCTGGGCCCTCTTCTATTGGCATTTATTTTGCAAACATTCAAGTCAGCATCCCTGAGGTGTGGTTGACCAACTTTACTGATGATTACAACCTTGATATATATTACCTCTACTGAGAATAGCTGTGATCATACAATGGATACGTTGAGGGGACCCTTGCACAGGATAAAGTATTTAGGAGATGCCTACCTTCATTAATAGTACAGGGGGCAGACCTGGGGTAAATTTTCTAAATGCATCCATAGATCCAAGTTGCCCTTTAATATGGATACGTATGAGCATTGCATTATGTGCACTGTGAGTCTGTTCCAGAGCACTGATATCCTCTGCAAGAAAGCTTTCCCTCCAATCCATTCCATTGATGTTACAGAAGTGGCTTACATCTCTAGGCCATTTGATTTGCTGATGTGCAGTAAATCCATCAGTATTCGGTTGGAGGATGCCCTGTATGCCAGACACAGGTCACCTGTTAGCAGTCTGTAGTGTCAGGGCTTCGAGTCACTCCATGTAGGACATGTTGTTTAGACCTTGAATCCTTTTAGTAAGGTATCTCTGTGGGCTTTCCAGTTGTTGTAAGTATCTGGGAAGATATATGCTAAAGGAGGCATTTTACTTAATGACTGGCCTAATGAAGGCTGAATTAAGGGGAGAATGACATATGTAATGGGGTCTGATTCTAATTCAACAATACCAAAGACCAGAATATCAAAACAAGAATCACCAAACTGGAAATCCCGAACCACAGAATTATTTCCAGGGCAAGTAAATACTTGCCCAGTGTGGGAAATTTGTCCACTGTGATGCAATCCTGGAGTTGGCATATATATTTGGGTGGGGGGGGGTGCGGCTCTGGGAATACTTACATGGTTCAGGATTTTCAGTTTTGTGATTCTCATCTTGATATTCTGGTCTCCGGCATTGTGAAATTATAGTATTTAGCAGTAGATCCCTTTAATGACATCATTAAGGCTAGTCTAGATGGCTGGATGAGTAGACACAAATTTACCCCAGGGTTATCATGTACTGCCCTGCATGGTTTAGGAGGGGAGCACCAGTAAGTACTTCTAATGGATTGTAAGAACTTTCTAAGTGTGCCTGCTTAAGGGTGTGATCTGGCCAGGTATATCGTGATCGCTTCATTAGTATTACTCATATTCCACTCATTTTTTGAAATGTGTTGTCACTTTAGAACTCTGTTAATGTTAGTTAATACCATTATATTACTAGGTATAGAAGAAAACCGTAGGTCTGCACCTGTTCTGATCCATCAGAAGGATTGTCAGGTGTGTGCTGTCATACAAACTTTATTTAGTTCAGGATTTTATAACTGTACTTAGAAAGGTGTACACTAACGTCTCGCAGTTGGTGCAGAGGTTTAAGACTGTGAGCTGTAGTTCCAACAGTACAGGGTTTGATTCCTGTAGCTCTCACTCCCTGACTGTGTGACCTAGAGCAAGTCACTTAATAAGACTAGCCTGGGGCAACTGGTAGTTTGGACTAGGTTCATGAATGGTTTCATAGAATGCAGGCCCGGTAATTCCCTGTAAACCTATTACAAGACTAAATAATAACATAAAGAATCCAAGAATAATGAATACCCTGCAATTACTGTAATTGGTAATAAAAAAGTGCATTATGTGTTGTAAATGAGAGTTAAAAGAAGAGTTCATAACATATTATGTAGAGCACATTGTGTTAATGTATACATATGAGTAGTGACAAGAATTAATCGTCTGTGCATACAGTCACAGAGTAAGAGGATTTGTTACATAACTGCCTGGGTATTAGTGAACTGGACCAGATACACGCTACATACCTTACCTGTCTCAAAGAGGATAACATGACTGTTAGACTAGTACTGCTTCAGCTTGTCATAAATGGGATGCCTGTCTATTCCATCCAGGTTAAAGTAAATAAACAAACAAAATGCTTCCTGCTTCAGATTCAGCCATGATGTCATGTAACATTTTAGCTGTAACAGATTGTGGATCATAAGATACTGATATACACCAAGGATCTATATCAAATTATGTTCAAAATGTAAACATCCTTTCGGTACTGAAACGTACAATAAAATCCTGGCTTGTATATTCTGTATGACAATATTTACTGTAAATGGACTGAGAATGGAAGGAAAATCTAGCATATTCCATGGACTTATGTAAGTTCTGTCACTGGAAATGGATCTATTACCTTCCATGAGGTTGCATAATTAGCAGTGCTTCTCAGTCAAATAAATATTAGTCTGCTTTTATGACGACTTGGGGGGATCCACCTTGGATCCCAGGACCTGCCACCGCATCAGTCTGACGAGCCTGATCTGTAAGGCCATGGAACATATTATCATGAAACTTCTAAATAAAAACACTGGCAACCTTCAAACACTGGACCCCACCCAGTTTGAGTTTGTGAAGGGCCGATCTTGTCTCCTGAACCTGATTGACTTCTTTGAATCAGTTTCCAGAGCCATGGACGAGGGTAAGGCGGTCCACACAGCCTATCTGGACCTCGCCAAGGCCTTTGCCACCATCCCTCACTCTGGAATCATAGATAAACTTACTAAGCTAGACATTAATCCCTACGTCACTCGATGGGCTGCCAATTGGCTTACTGACAGAACCCACACTGTAAAAGTAGCTGACTCCAAATCCAGTTCCAGACAAGTGACAAATGGAGTATCTCAGGGTTGAGTCCTGGGACTGCTCTTGTTTGGCATCTACTTCTCTGAAGTACAGGCCAACAATAAGGGACTCTGCCTAACAAAGTTCGTAGATGACTGCAAACTGGGAGCCATTATTGAATCCCCAAATGATGTGGATACTGTACAAAAGAGCCTTACAGAAACAGATGGTTGGTGCCAGAGCTATGGGCTCAAGCTAAATGCCAAGAAATGTTTAGTTATCCCCTTTGGAAAAAACGTGTACCCGTGAATTACCACATAGGTGGCAGTACACTAAACACTGAAAGTGTGTATTTATGGCTAGGCTTGTATAGGCCCTAGGGCTGATAGCCTAGTACCAACCTATGAACCTATAAGACACTTAGGGACACAGGTGGACAGTGGTCTCACCTTCGATAACCACATCGCCATGACAGTCAGAAAATCCTTCTGTGTGGCACACCTCATCACTAAGAGGTTTTCATCCAGAAAAAAAGAGGTCATTGTCCCATTGTACTCATCCCTCATTAGACCCATTGTAGAATTTAACTCCCCATTTGGTATGTAGCTCTCAAGACATCTGCAACAACTGGAAAGGTCACAGAAATACGTCACTAAAAGAATCACAGGCCTAAAGCAGATGCCCTATGCTGACTGCCTTAAAAAACTCCAGCTATACTCTGTCGCATATGGTCTACTCAGAGGTGATCTCTGTTTAACATATAAGGCCATGTCAAACCCAGAGCTATTGGACATGCTACACTTAAAGAAATCCCAATCCCACAGAGCCACACACTCCAGAGATCTAAACCTTGTCATCACAATAAACAAAACATGCTGGAGGGATAGGTTCCTGACCCAGAGACTCCCCAGACTCTGGAATAGACTGCCCATACATGTCAAGCAGAGCGCCTCTTTGGCCCTCTTCAAAAGGAACCTTGACAATTGGATGGGAAAAAGGAAACTCACCAGGAGATCATATCAGTCGCCCTGCTAGATAGGGGTCCAGGGAAGTAAATAGTGTGGGAAGAAATAGCCAGGGAACTGTTATGGCTAGGCTTGTATAGGCCCTAGGGCCAATAGCCTAGTACCAACCTATGAACCTATGAACCACTTTATAAAATAAAAAGAATTGCAAAATTCATCACTTTCTATTTTCTAAGGGTGCATTAATGTAACATCTTCCCACATGTCTTACCACCCCCATTATGCCCATAGAAATAAATTGCTTCAGCAGCTATAAAGGGGCATTTACTTACAATAGTTTTATGTACATACATTATAAAAAAACTTGCAATGAGGACAATGTTAGGATATGCCTAACCAACGTGTATTAATCTGTTATGCTCTGTTTGCCTAATGTCTGGATATTTACTAAATATTTATCATTAGAATTTTAGGTGTGAAGGCATCATACAAGGTTAGTGACCATAACATGAATGAATGCCACCACACATAGAGTGGCTGAGTCTGCAGGGTGAGTGGTTTTACCCTGCAGATGGGGAGTTAGAGCACTATTAACCAGGATAAACTGGAGTGTGTCATTGGGTTTATAGCATCACAGTATAATAAAATATAACGTTTAACATGCATAGACTATTGTAGCTATTGTAAAATCAATAACTATACTTTTTCTTTGTTAGCCAAGTCCAAAACATATCCAGGAAAGGGAGCATGAAGAACAGAGAAGTACCATGTTCATTAGAGGGCATTTGATTTTATTCATATGGGGCAATTGTACAAAAGTCTGCTTCTAAAGCCAGTCTATTTGTATAGGGCAGAATGTATATCCTTACTATCAGTGACCCAGGCATGGTTAATGTTCAAAATGTTGGAAGGGTCTGATGAAGGAATGAATGAATGAATGAATGAATGAATGAATGAATGAGGCCTTGCATTTTCTGGGAGGAAGGAAATATCACTGCCACAAGAGTCCTTGGGGGAAGCCAGGGGCACTGCATGAGAATGGATGAACAGTTTTAACCCATGAATCCCAGGCATATAGAAATTGTTAGATGTGGAAATTTGGAATCTAGGATTAGCGCCCTTACAGAGGGAATGATTCAGTAGGATGAAGATATCCCCCAGCAACCTGCTTTGTGATAGCAGTGGTTTCTCAATGCCAGAATGAAGAGGTACCCAATGTCAACAGTTGGCGTACAAGGAAAATATATGTTCTAACAGTAAGAATGCCACTTCTGTTAGTGAAACTTTTGGATTGGCTGTAGGAAAATAAAACCCTTAAACAACTGCTGAAAGAGTTGCAGCTCTTTGTTGTAGGTGGTTGGAGGACAGTATTTTCTCATTTATTAATTCACATTAAACACGTAATTAATGATGATTGCTGTCATGCTCCCAGGCAGAGGGAGCTCTCCACACCATATATGACACACTACAGTATCTAAGCAACCTCTATAGTAATCCCATCAGCTCTGTCTCGTGGGATGAGAAGAAGCTGCTCAGTTTTCAGGCTAGTATCTAAAATCTGTATAAGTAAGACCTAAGTATGCAGAAGTAATACTGAAACTAAACATTGGAGTAATAGTGTTCATGTTATTACATTGCTTTTATACATTTTAAGTACAGAGTAGACCCACTTTTTCCTGGAGGTTTACCCCATAGGAAGCACCCTAAACTGAGAGCTCAGTACAGATATCAACTAAAAACTGTTACATCTTTAAAGTGTTTTAGCAGTGAAGCTTCACTCCTCTACATCTCATATCCTTGCTACTAATATTTATTAAATCCAACATCACTGTACCACAAAGAATGAAGAATAACTCTGAGATACTGCATATTTGAAGTTGATATAAGCAAACACACACAAAACACACATGCGCGCGCACACACACACATACACACACACACACACACACACACACACATATATATATATATATATATATATATATATATATATATATATATATATATATATATTTTTTTTTTTTTTTTTTCTCCTAATGTAATTGCACTTAATTCTCACTTATCTAACCTACTCCTCACCCTAGCATATTTGGGAACAAACACAGCTCCCCCTGTTCCCACAGAACCATACTCCTCTCCATAGAAAAGTTTGGAGCAAACACAGCCCCTCCTGTTCCTACAAAACCATACCCCTCTCCATAGCACATTCTGGGACAAACACAGCTCCCACTGTTCTCACAGATCCCTTACCCCAAACCTCACTCACCACAAAATATCTTAAATACTAGACAATGCAATCCTAACTCATCACAAAAACCTATATAAATCCTCATCTCTCACAAAACCTTTCACATTACAAATCCTCACCTCTCACAAACCTTTCTACCCCTCTCCATAGCACATTCTGGGACAAACACAGCTCCCACTGTTCTCACAGATCCCTTACCCCAAACCTCACTCACCACAAAATATCTTAAATACTAGACAATGCAATCCTAACTCATCACAAAAACCTATATAAATCCTCATCTCTCACTAAAAACCTTTCACATTACAAATCCTCACCTCTCACAACCCTTTCACATTACAAATCTTCACTTCTCACAAAATCTTTCACATTACAAATCCTCACTTCTCACAAAACCTTTCACATTACAAATCCTCACCTCTCACAAACCTTTCACATTACAAATCTTCACTTCTCACAAAACCTTTCACATTACAAATCCTCACTTCTTATAAAACCTTTCACATTACAAATCCTCACTTCTCACAAAACCTTTCACATTACATATCCTTACTTCTCACAAAAGCTTTCAGATTTCCCTCACTCTTTTCCTGCTGCATACAAGCATTCACTCATCTCTTCTACCCCCGATGTTAATTCAGCTCTTAAGGCTACTTCCCCTAATCTTGCTCACAAACCTAACCTCATTCTATGCACAACTTCTCCCTCACTATCTCCCACCCTAACAGCACTATGTCACAAACCAAAATGCAACATTTTACACCCCCCAGAATGTCACCTAACATGTACAGTAACACACACTTTGATCTCCATAAACACTTCTGTCTAAACAGCAACACTCTGTTAACAAATGTTGACTTAAAACATGCATTCAAATGCAAATGTCCCCCTCCCAGTAAATAATTTATAGCAAAGGTGAAATGGAGTAGTGAGGTCCACCCAAACCTTGGTCCTCCAGTACACACACACTCACACACACACACACACACACACACACACACACACACACACACACACACACACACACACACACACACACACACACACACACACATCTCCATTCTCTATCCAAAAGACAAAAGCAAGCTTATTATTCCTCAGTGTGGGCTGTAGAAATAAATGCACCAAAACACCATATATGCATGAAACCATTGCCCAACATGCCCCCAGATATATTAGTTACTACAGAAACTTGGCTAAAACCAGATATAAAAGATGAAGAAATTCTCTTACTAGACTACAACATCCTAAGAATATATATAAAAAAAACAAACAGGCTGGAGATGTAGTCATTTTTGTAGCAATACCCTTTAAATGGCTCCCAACCCCCTTTTCCCATTTAACAACGCAGAAATACTTATTTCTCTGCCAAAGGTTAACAATAAAAATAGCATTTGTGTAGCAGCTGTATCCATCCCCCCGGTAACAATATTAATATTGTTGGAGAAATCCTATACTAGATATCTAATAATATAAACCATGAAGTAACCCTAAAGGGAGATCTGAATATTGGCTGGCAAATAGTATGCTCACACCCCCACCTACACAATAAATCTATATAATTTCACTCAAGTCATCAATGCCCCAACTAGGCTTAACAAAAATACCAGTGGAGAATCTACATTAAGTTGGATTTTTACCTTATATCCAAACAAGATAGATGCATACTACAACAAAGTAGCAACATTTGCTATAAACCTCTTATTTAGGACTCAGCACTGTCTCGTCTTAAAATAAATACAGCAGTTAGAACTACCACAACATGAAACCTATACACAGTGAGTCACAGCTTATAATCTACAACCCTGATAACTGCTCCTTCCTAAAAACATCCTGTAGCAGTATTCATCATGCTCCTGTGAAAAACGTTTTAGTTACCACAAAAATCTAACAATGCTGCAGTCAATGCTCTGTAGAATTATATGAAATTACTAGGCTATTGGCCCTTAGGCCTTACAAGCCTAGCCAAGAATTTAGCCCATGTTTCAACAAGTTAACACCTTTACAACTGTCCAGTAGGGACACAGGCGGAATCCCAGGGGTGTATTTTCTGTTCCCCATCCAGTTATTCAGGTTGAGCTTAAAAGGGTTTAATGAGGTACTCTGCTTTACATGGAGGGGGAGTCTATTCCACAAAATGGAGAGTTTCTGGGAAACAAATCTGTCCTGCCAGCAAGTCCTACTCATGTCACAGACCAGGTTGAGGTCGCACATGTGGGTTATTAGAGTGGAGCTTGACTTGCGGATATACAGAAGTCCCATCAGGGCAGGGTCTGAGATTGCTTTGTATGCCAGACAGAGGTCACCTCTGAGGAGTCTGTAGGTGACTGAGTAGAAAGACAGGGCTTTTAGCCTATCTGTGTAGGGTAGATGTTTGAGGCCCTGGATTCTCCGGGTGAGGAACCTCTGTGGTCTTTCCAGCTGCAACATGTTCTTTGTGAGGTACATGCTGAAAGGAGCATTGTACTCAATAATGGGTCTTATAAGGGAAGAATACAGGGATGTTATGACCACCTTGTTCCTGGATGAGATACCCTTACTAATGAGGTGGGCCATGTAGAAAGCTTTCCATACAATGGGGGCAATATGGTGGTCAAAAGTCAGTTAACTATCAACCTGGGTGCCCAAATCGCACATGACTGGTTCCGTACTTAGTACCTTATTGTCAATGTGATCATTTGTGGGGACGTCATTCTCCCCAAAAGGGATGTTGATGCATTTTTTGGCATTCAGTTTGAGGCCATGTTTCTGACACAAGTCATTTGTTTGAGTGAGACCCTCTTGGAGGATGTCCACATTACTAGGGGGAATTGATGACAGCACCCAGTTTGCAGTCATCTGCAAACTTGTTCAGCCATAGCCCACTAGATTTGGCCTGCACCTCTGAGAAGTATATCCCAAACAGCAGAGGCCCCAAGACCGATCCCTGGGGTACACCACTTGTTATGGTTCTACTAATTTAGGTGGCTTCTCCTATTTTGACTATGTAGATTCTATCAGTGAGACAACTTGTTACCCATCTGGTAACATCTGGATTGATGCCTAGCTGAGAGAGTTTATCTATTATATCTGAGTGAGGAATAATATCGAAGGCTTTGGCCAGGTCCAGATAGGCAGTGTGCATCATCTTCCCCACATCTATGTTCTTGGTGACTGTCTCAAAGAATTCAACCAAATTTAACCTCCCCTTGACAAAACCAAATGTGTTGGATTGAGTGTCTGGAGGTTGTCAATGTCCTTGTTAATGAGATCCATGATAATCCACTCCACGGCCTTGCAGATCAGGGTAGTTAGGCCGATGGGTCTGTAATTTCTTGGCTCAGTGGATGTGCACAGGGATGACAGTAGCTGTCCTCCAATCAGCTAGGATGAAGCCAGTACTCAGGCTTTGGTTGAATAGGGTGCCTAATGGTGCTGCAAGTTCCTGCCTGAGTTCATGTAGGATGCAGCCTGGGATGTTATCGGGTCCCACGGAGGCTGTATTTTTTGCCTTTGAGATGACACTAATGACTTGCTCCCTAGAGATAAGGGGAGGGGTTCAGGTACTGGGAATGTCCTGTTTTACTGATGGGGGGACAGAGGAGTGAAGTTTTCACTGAACCTGTCTGCCAGCAGGTTGGCTATATCTACACCATTTGTGTATGTGGTGTCCTTGACCACCAGGTCTGAGCAGATCTGGGTGCTTCCCTTGAGATTGCAGACATATGTGAAGAGGATCTTATGATTTTGTTTAGTACATGTGGCCAGTTTGGACTCAAAGTTTGCTTTGGAGGATTTCACTAGTGCTCTTATTTGCTTGTTCAGGCTAAAGGAGAGATTGCTTCCAATTAGGCACCTGCTCCTTCTTGGTCCTAGACAGGATTTTTTTTCCTTTTATTGTAGAGTTTATTTATTATAGATGTCCATCAGACAGGTTTAATCTTCCTCGAGGAGGAGGATGTTGTCCTGTCTGGCATTCTTGATTCCATGCAGCTATATAAATGCTCATATAGTACTTTGGTGCAGGTTTGCACATATGTGCCAGTTCCTATGGAGGGGAAGGGGGCTGTGAAGCTGTTTATACCTTCCCTCAGGAGGTTGTAATCAGCTTTGGAGAAATTATTTTGTTTGACCCTAGCTGGTGGGGGGGGGGGGGTTCGGGGGAGATGGTGATTTCAAAAGTGACTGCTTTGTGGTCAGATCTTACCAGGGATGATGACACTGCAGGGATGCTGCAGTGGTTACTCATGTTGGTTAATAACAAATCCAAGATATTTTCACCTCTTGTGGGGCTATCAACCAACTTGTCCAAGGCATTTGCTTTAATGAAATCAAGGAATCACTGGGTATTTGTGTTATGGCATGAGTATTTCTTTCAGTCTATGGTTGGATAGTTAAAGTCACCCAGGATCAGGGTAAAGGGTTGAATCTTGATAGATTCGAAGAGGTCCAGATAGGTGGATTAGGCATCTTGAGTCAGAGTTGGAGGCCTATAACTACTTGTGATTTGAATAGGGATCTTGTCAATTGTTAACTGCACCTTGAGTGTTTCCTGTGCATCATGCTGTTTGACCAGCCAAGATGTGTGTATGTCTTTTATATATATTGCAACTCCACCTCCTTTTGTTTTGATGCCCACAGTTTGGGGTCTGAATGAATGATAGGTTGAGTAAACTGGTATGGCTGGGGTGCTCTCTGCAGCTTTGAACCAGGTTTCTCTGACTGCACAAATATCAGCTTCTTCCAGGGTTAAGAATACTTGCAATGAGTGCAGTTTCCAGTTTAGACTCCTAGCTTTTAGCAGCATGATGTTTAATGTATGTTTTGATGAAATTTTCATGTTGATAGTTTTGACCTCATGGCATTACCTAAAAAATGCACTATAGGGGAGGCAAGAGCCTTTGCCAGGAGCCAGAAGCCCAAGAGAGACAGATGCAGGCCATCTCTGGCTAAGCATCAGTATTTCAGTTATGCCATCAGACTTTGGAACAAGTTACTAAAACAAATACACAAACGAAAAGGCTTCAAGCCTGAATTAAAACAGCACCTGACTTGTTCCTGGCTGTGCTCATGGACTTCACCAGGATAATATAGAACCCTCAACACACTTCATGTTTATAAGACACCTGGTATACAGACAACTTACTCACAAACCACAAATCGCTTGCACAGCTGTACTATTGCACCCTATCTGTCCACAAGTTTCTCGCGTTTTCTTCCGCTTTTCCTAAATTACCCCTTTGCCTTCTCATCTCTCCCTAACACCTCTTACTTCTTTTCCACTATTTCCTCCTGTTTCTCTGTTCTACCTCCTTTTATACATTCTGTAATATAAAGTTGCACTATTTTAATTCTGGATAAGTTGAATACCACTGTTAAAGATCTTTATACTAACATCATGCTTCATTAGAATTTAACATAGCAGACCTCTGCTCTGTGTTGTCTGTATACATAATGTAGTACTTCATTAGAATGCTGTGCATTATAACATTATTGTACATTGTCTCTGTTTTTATATTTGTGTTTTCCTTAGAACTCTGTATATTATAGCATTGCTGTACATTGTCTCTGTTTTGTATTTGTGTTTTCCTTAGAACTCTGTATATTATGGCATTGCTGTACATTGTCTCTGTTTTCTATTTGTGTTTTCCTTAGAACTCTGTATATTATGGCATTGCTGTACATTGTCTCTGTTTTTATATTTGTGTTTTCCTTAGAACTCTGTATATTATAGCATTGCTGTACATTGTCTCTGTTTTATATTTGTGTTTTCCTTAGAACTCTGTATATTATAGCATTGCTGTACATTGTCTCTGTTTTTATATTTGTGTTTTCCTTAGAACTCTGTATATTATAGCATTGCTGTACATTGTCTCTGTTTTATATTTGTGTTTTCCTAAGAACTCTGTATATTATAACATTATTATACATTGTCTCTGGTTTTATATTTGTGTTTTACTTAGAACTCTATATATTACGGCATTGCTGTACATTGTCTCTGTTTTGTATTTGTGTTTTCGTTAGAACTCTGTATATTATGACATTGCTGTACATTGTCTCAGTTTTTATATTTGTGTTTTCCTTAGAACTCTGTATATTATAGCATTGCTGTACATTGTCTCTGTTTTATATTTGTGTTTTCCTTAGAACTCTGTATATTATAACATTATTGTACATTGTCTCTGTTTTTATATTTGTGTTTTCCTTAGAACTCTGTATATTATAGCATTGCTGTACATTGTCTCTGTTTTATATTTGTGTTTTCCTTAGAACTCTGTATATTATGGCATTGCTGTACATTGTCTCTGTTTTATATTTGTGTTTTCCTTAGAACTCTGTATATTATGGCATTGCTGTACATTGTCTCTGTTTTGTATTTGTGTTTTCGTTAGAACTCTGTATATTATGGCATTGCTGTACATTGTCTCTGTTTTATATTTGTGTTTTCCTTAGAACTCTGTATATTATAGCATTGCTGTACATTGTCTCTGTTTTATATTTGTGTTTTCCTTAGAACTCTGTATATTATAGCATTGCTGTACATTGTCTCTGTTTTATATTTGTGTTTTCCTAAGAACTCTGTATATTATAACATTATTATACATTGTCTCTGGTTTTATATTTGTGTTTTACTTAGAACTCTATATATTATGGCATTGCTGTACATTGTCTCTGTTTTGTATTTGTGTTTTCGTTAGAACTCTGTATATTATAGCATTGCTGTACATTGTCTCTGTTTTATTTTTGTGTTTTCCTTAGAACTCTGTATATTATAGCATTGCTGTACATTGTCTCTGTTTTATATTTGTCTTTTCCTTAGAACTCTGTATATTATGGCATTGCTGTACATTGTCTCTGTTTTTATATTTGTGTTTTCCTTAGAACTCTGTATATTTTAGCATTGCTGTACATTGTCTCTGTTTTATATTTGTGTTTTCCTTAGAACTCTGTATATTTTAGCATTGCTGTACATTGTCTCTGTTTTATATTTGTGTTTTCCTTAGAACTCTGTATATCTTAGCATTGCTGTACATTGTCTCTGTTTTATATTTGTGTTTTCCTTAGAACTCTGTATATTATAGCATTCCTGTACATTGTCTGTTTTATATTTGTATTTTCCTTAGAACTCTGTATATTATAACATTATTGTACATTGTCTCTGGTTTTATATTTGTGTTTTCCTTAGAACTCTGTATATTATGGCATTGCTGTACATTGTCTCTGTTTTGTATTTGTGTTTTCCTTAAAACTCTGTATATTATGGCATTGCTGTACATTGTCTCTGTTTTTATATTTGTGTTTTCCTTAGAACTCTGTATATTATGGCATTGCTGTACATTGTCTCTGTTTTTATATTTGTGTTTTTCTTAGAACTCTGTATATTTTAGCATTGCTGTACATTGTCTCTGTTTTATATTTGTGTTTTCCTTAGAACTCTGTATATTTTAGCATTGCTGTACATTGTCTCTGTTTTATATTTGTGTTTTCCTTAGAACTCTGTATATTTTAGCATTGCTGTACATTGTCTCTGTTTTATATTTATGTTTTCCTTAGAACTCTGCATATTTTAGCATTGCTGTACATTGTCTCTGTTTTATATTTGTGTTTTCCTTAGAACTCTGTATATTTTAGCATTGCTGTACATTGTCTCTGTTTTGTATTTGAGTTTTCCTTAGAACTCTGTATATTATGGCATTGCTGTACATTGTCTCTGTTTTATATTTGTGTTTTCCTTAGAACTCTGTATATTATGGCATTGCTGTACATTGTCTCTGTTTTGTATTTGTGTTTTCCTTAGAACTCTGTATATTTTAGCATTGCTGTACATTGTCTCTGTTTTGTATTTGTGTTTTCCTTAGAACTCTGTATATTATAGCATTGCTGTACATTGTCTTTGTTTTATTTTTGTGTTTTCCTTAGAACTCTGTATATTATGGCATTGCTGTACATTGTCTCTGTTTTATATTTGTGTTTTCCTTAGAACTCTGTATATTTTAGCATTGCTGTACATTGTCTCTTTTTTGTATTTGTGTTTTCCTTAGAAGTCTGTATATTATGGCATTGCTGTACATTGTCTCTGTTTTATATTTGTGTTTTCCTTAGAACTCTGTATATTTTAGCATTGCTGTACATTGTCTCTGTTTTGTATTTGTGTTTTCCTTAGAACTCTTTATATTATAGCATTGCTGTACATTGTCTCTGTTTTGTATTTGTGTTTTCTTTAGAACTCTGTATATTATAGCATTGCTGTACATTGCTAATGTTTTGTATTTGTGTTTTCCTTAGAACTCTGTATATTATAGCATTGCTGTACATTGTCTCTGTTTTATATTTGTGTTTTCCTTAGAACTCTGTATATTATGGCATTGCTGTACATTGTCTCTGTTTTCTATTTGTGTTTTCCTTAGAACTCTGTATATTATGGGATTGCTGTACATTGTCTCTGTTTTATATTTGTGTTTTCCTTAGAACTCTGTATATTATGGCATTGCTGTACATTGTCTCTGTTTTATATTTGTGTTTTCCTTAGAACTCTGTATATTATGGCATTGCTGTACATTGCCTCTGTTTTGTATTTGTGTTTTCCTTAGAACTCTGTATATTATGGCATTGCTGTACATTGTCTCTGTTTTATATTTGTGTTTTCCTTAGAACTCTGTATATTTTAGCACTGCTGTACATTCTCTCTGTTTTATATTTGTGTTTTCCTTAGAACTCTGTATATTATGGCATTGCTGTACATTGTCTCTGTTTTTATATTTGTGTTTTCCTTAGAACTCGGTATATTATGGCATTGCTGTACATTGTCTCTGTTTTGTATTTGTGTTTTCCTTAGAACTCTTTATATTATAGCATTGCTGTACATTGTCTCTGTTTTGTATTTGTGTTTTCTTTAGAACTCTGTATATTATAGCATTGCTGTACATTGCTAATGTTTTGTATTTGTGTTTTCCTTAGAACTCTGTATATTATAGCATTGCTGTACATTGTCTCTGTTTTCTATTTGTGTTTTCCTTAGAACTCTGTATATTATGGCATTGCTGTACATTGTCTCTGTTTTCTATTTGTGTTTTCCTTAGAACTCTGTATATTATGGGATTGCTGTACATTGTCTCTGTTTTATATTTGTGTTTTCCTTAGAACTCTGTATATTATGCATTGCTGTACATTGTCTCTGTTTTATATTTGTGTTTTCCTTAGAACTCTGTATATTATGGCATTGCTGTACATTGCCTCTGTTTTGTATTTGTGTTTTCCTTAGAACTCTGTATATTATGGCATTGCTGTACATTGTCTCTGTTTTGTATTTGTGTTTTCCTTAGAACTCTGTATATTATAGCATTGCTGTACATTGTCTCTGTTTTGTATTTTTGTTTTCCTTAGAACTCTGTATATTATAGCATTGCTGTACATTGTCTCTGTTTTATATTTGTGTTTTCCTTAGAACTCTGCATATTATGGCATTGCTGTACATTGTCTCTGTTTTGTATTTTTGTTTTCCTTAGAACTCTGCATAGTATGGCATTGCTGTACATTGTCTCTGTTTTGTATTTGTGTTTTCCTTAGAACTCTGTATATTATGGCATTGCTGTACATTGTCTCTGTTTTGTATTTTTATTTTCCTTAGAACTCTGTATATTATGGCATTGCTGTACATTGTCTCTGTTTTATATTTGTGTTTTCCTTAGAACTCTGTATATTATAGCATTGCTGTACATTGTCTCTGTTTTGTATTTGTGTTTTCCTTAGAACTCTGTATATTCTGGCATTGCTGTACCTTGTCTCTGTTTTTATATTTGTGTTTTCCTTAGAGCTCTGTATATTCTGGCATTGCTGTACATTGTCTCTGTTTTATATTTGTGTTTTCCTTAGAACTCTGTATATTATAGCATTTCTGTATATTGTCTCTTTTTTATATTTGTGTTTTCCTTAGAACTCTTTATATTATAGCATTGCTATACATTGTCTCTGTTTTATATTTGTGTTTTCCTTAGAACTCTGTATATTCTGGCATTGCTGTATATATTTTTGTTCTCATTGTTTGAACTTTTTCTCCCTGGGCCTCTGCTGAAAAGGGGGTCTTCTTGCCCATTTGGACTATCCCGTTCAGCAAAAAATAAATACTTGCATGTATATATATATATATATATATATATATATATATATATATATATATGTACACACACACACACATACATACATAAATGGATTTTCTTGTGGTAAATGATGTCGGTGGCATTTTCTTATTGTTGGATTTAGGATTTTTTCTTTATTATTTTGATTAATCATTTTTTAACTTTTTGCTGCAGATTTTTTGTGAGTGGAACATTTCTTTTCTGGTTTGGGCTGGGTTTTAGTAAGGTTTGGAATTCTACAGGCTATATTTTGTGTGACATTTATTGGAGATTCGGGCAACATTATTTATTGGTATTTAATGTACAAATATTATTCTTTCACATTATTGAATTGTTTACATTTGATTTATTGTAGGGACTCTGTGTTGAGAATCTTTATGGCTTTCTGTTGGGATGGCACTGCAACAGCTTTTAGTGTAAATTTCTGTTCTTTGTTTCAAGTAGGTTATTGTGCAGGACTGCTGTTTTATTTTAGAAGTGTGGTGGATAGTTTTGCTGTTTACTGACAAATTGATAAGACATTTGATGAGGTTGGTAAAGTATATATTTTTTGGAGTTTAGTTCAGCATTTTTATTTTTGCATGTTTTATTTTTTAAATATTATTTCTATAATGTATTTAGTTGCTTCACTGTAGGAGATGTGTGCGTTTAGATAGCTCTGACTTTGCAGTTTTCTGTGGGAGGTGGTTGCTGCTGCAATTGTTAGCATCTGTTTTATGTGTTGCCTTTTATTAAGATAATGTTTTGGTTTTATAGTTAGGGAAGTTGCCTTTCTGTTGTCCATAGTGCTGTTTGTTTCGTTAGTGTAGTAATTATAATGCAACACCTTCAGTGCTTAGTGTCAGTGATGATGCACCTTCAGTGCCTAGTGTCAGTGATAATGTATGTAGAGAAGTGTTAAACATTTAGCGACACAGGTATGGTGGAAATAAATTGACACTGACAGAGTGGTTAACAAAATTGATATTCTGTATCTGCTTGTTGACTAAACTCATAATCCATCAATTACAAGGCAACAAAACTCAGTTCATTGAATCACAGGAAATAAATTTAAGATGAATCTTATAGGTGGCAAGTCCAACTCTAATATTCAGTAGATCAGGTCTCTCTGAACTGTGATAGACTATTTGTGAATCGACAAGTATTACAGTGCTCATTATTTACATATATTAGAAAGGTTATGACAGATTATCCATGTCACCCCCTGTTGTGCAGTATTGTTTGACTGGGGTACAGCTTAGACAAAGACTAAAGCATTTCATTCAGACTGGAACATTCACTTATGACAATGCATTTGTGTTTCAATCATAGGGATGAGAATCTGGGAAAGTACAAACGGACTATTGGTTAGTAAATGAGGTAAGCAAGGCCAGGAAAACACTATTGCTGATGTATAAATCATAATCTAGACCAGACTTGTGGTATCTGCATATCTGATTTTTTTTTCAAATTCCAGAATTATTGATAGATCAGGATCTTACAGTGCTTGTATTTCATTTCTGTTTTTTTATAGAATTGCAATTTATTCTTCTGGGAAATCATCAGATCCGAAGCAACATTCTAAACCACCTTGATCAGTTACATGCTGTTGTTACAGCTTAACTGCCAAAGAAACTAATATTTTTATTGAAAGCAATGCAAGTCAATCACTGAAGACTGTTTAACTGCAACTTAAAACAGAGTTGTAATTTCTAAAGAATGTATTTATAAGTACTGGGTGTTTGAAAAGGTATATATTTTTAACATATTTATTTAATTTTAAACTATTAATTGACTTAAGTAGTACTATTTCTTTCTACATGTAAAAATATATTTTAATACTGTTCTATTTTATATTAATTGGGTTGTAATGGCTGACCCCTTTATGCATTATGAATTAAATATTGCAAATATGACCATTTGAAATGTACATTAAAAAGACTATGGACTGTGAACTTCAGTTTCTAAAATGAATATACATTTGTTATATTTTAACTTTCCAGTAATAAACATGTGACATACAGTGAAATTATAGACTTTCCCAAGACTTTCTAGTATAAATTAGATTTTTCACCATTTTTTTTTCAAATTCTGATTCCTCAAAGGGAGGCATACTAAACTGAGATTTCTCCTTAGCTATATATATTGCAGTGATGTCAAAGTTAATTATATTAAGGCTTCGGCATTGAATGTCTAGATAAAAAATAGACAATTTCTGTAAAATCAATTTTAGAATGCAGAAGTTTATACTCAGACAAATATCAAAATTCTGTTTAGAATAAAGTGCTCTGGTTATATGAAACTGAAGGAGTTGCCACAGGAAATTGTCTGATATCATACCCGCACTGCCTTCTGTACCTAAATTGCTTATTAAGCACTTTTGGATTTACCTTACACACTATATATTGTACAGAGGATCCATCCAGCCAGCCATGAATCCATCAGTTTTCTAAGTTGCTTGGTATGATAAGGATGATTGTGGTAGTCAGTTCAGCAGAGCAGACCGGACTTTCCTAATCCAGCAACAGTCTCCAACATGCTGTGATGGATGCCAGGGTTTTACCAGGCTGAGAGATATAAGTTCTTCAGCATATCCTAAGTCTGTTCACAGACTCCTTCCAGTGGGTCATTCCTGGTATACCTCCTAAAGCATATCTGTTCCCCAGTGATTCATGGGAGCTATGCTATCTGTAAATGTTATGCTTCTGGAAGATCTCCCAGTGCCATAGCAAGCCCCTCAAGGGATTTATTTATTAATTTATTTCCTATTTGGTAACTAGGTAGGTAGACTGGTCCGTAGACTTTTTCAGCCATGACCTAAGCATCGAAGCTAAGTAAAAATGACTGTAAGTATATGTTGTGTACAAATAAGAATAGATTTAAATGTGTAAAGCCATTAAACATATAGAACCAGACTCAGAGAGTAAGCAAGTCAGACTGTGATCTTATCATTGTGGGAAAAATTTGTGTAACTCTTCAAGCTATATTGTCTGGAGATTTGTACCCCTGATTGTCCCCGATTATTTCTTGATTTGTCCTTGATTCGTTTCATATTTGTTCTTATTTAGTTGACAGCTATGATTGAGATAGTAATCCTAAAATTAGCAGTCATGATAATTTGGTTTATTTTATACATTTGTTGACTGGAGCGGTAGTGTTGTTGCCTCACAGCAAGAGGTTCTCCTGTTCGATTCTCGGCTGGAGTGCGGTGAGTGCCTTCTGTGTGGAGTCTGCATGTCCTCCCCATGGTTGGATGGGCATTCGAAAGACATGCATAAATGGGTGTGCCTTAATTGAAGGTTGAACGTTGAACTGGCACCTCGGCGTTCGTGAAAATCTATTGCCAATCATTAGTGGACCGGAGTTCCGCTGTGGTGACCCCTAACTGGAAAAGCCGAAAGACAACATTTGTTGACTGGGGTAAGCCCACTGGACACAAGTCTCCCTTTTGAGGGGTGACCCAGGAAAACTGTCTAGTTAAGTGACTCTCTTAAGTAGGCAAATGGAAGTGGACGGAATCAAACCCTGTACCCTCAAAATAAGTGCATGTAGATCACAGCTCAATACAGCTAAGGAGCTTTTTCATTATGTACAGTAGTTAATATATGCACGAGTCAATACAGGTTTGATGTGAATTTAATGTCTATTTCTTTATTTATTTAATTTCCTTTTGTTGAGCAGGAAAGCTGAAGTAGGCAAAAACTCATTTTCAACTGAGGCCCAGGGAGAAAAGCTCCACAAAATCAGATACTTAGGCAATACACACAAAATACAGGATTTCAAACTGGAAAAAAATTATTAAGTTATACACAGAAGTAAAATATCGATATCCAGCTAGACAAAATTATAGATCAACTTTGGTTAGTGAAGAATATATGGTAATGCATTGTCATGTTTAGTAGAATGCAGCATTTGTATATAGTGGTGCAATGGATTCAGATGAAAGTATTCAGGTGTAAATGTACATCAGATATAGATGAGATGTAACAAGTTAACTTTTTAAAATTGATATCAGGAAGTGAGGTAGAAAATGAGGCATTCTAAGATATAGATCTGGATAAGTGAAAGAGGCAGTTACAAATACTGGTGTTTAGTCTGAAACTTTAAAGTAAAGAAAAACATTTCAGAGAAGGTTGAAAGAGAGACAGTGAAACAGTAAAGAAGATGCAATTGTTACTGCTGTATTTACTGTTATGGTATTTTCTGGCTTACGTAAGAGCAGAGCCAGGTGCTATGTAGACATTGTTTTAGTTGAGTTTTGTAAATATATTGGACTGACAATTTGTTTTAGTTGAAATGGAAGGAAATTTGTAGTGTAAAGGCATAGTTAGAGTAGAGTGACTCAAACGGTGTTGCTAGATTTGGTGGTCAGTAATAAAAATTTATTTTGATATCATAATAACTGAGACGGGGAGCAAAATGGAAGTGCATCTTGTAGAGCTGAACGTATTCAAGCTTATAGATTAGGTAACGGGAAGACAGTAGTTGGGAAAGGGTTGGACACTGTGTGAGCTCAACCCAGTTCAAGTGTTTTAAGGCTGCGCAGTGGTGAGTTTTAGTAGATCATCAGGTTCTGATAAAGTCTTAGTGAAAGATGTTGTAAAACAAAAGTGATTAACTGGATTTTTATTTTTAACTATTAAAGTGATTAATTCCTGCATCTTTGTACTTTTTACTGGCACAGATACTTTGTTTTTAGTTAAAGAGAAGATGTTATGTTAAGTGGGTTGCAGGTAAGAATCCAGTTTAGTATGGATTGTCTATAGGAAATTTTAATCTGCCTAGATGGTGAATTTACAAGGTGGGGGAATTAATAGAAATGTATTGTGTCATTAGAGGAGTCAGAATTGGTAGGTTGCCAGTCTATGCTGAGATGTGCAAGAATTTACGTTTCATAGTGTATGTTATGGGATATCTAGCACAGGATAGCTTCATGTGTGCTGCTGTTATTGCCTGATGGTAGGACGAGAACAGTGTACAGAGAGTCTACTTATTACAAGTACCAAAATTAAACATTCTGCATTATTAAACTTGGGAATGCTGTGGCAAAAGTGAATTTTTGGACGTTGCAGCAACACAGTGTCTTACTTCTCATACAGCAGCCCGAAGGAGTGACCAAAACCACGTTTCCGCGAGGACAAGTATGTCTGGCTTATAAAAGGCATAAAGGCAGCCTTGTCTTTTATTTTGTTGCAGATGCTTCTAAGGTGCGTGTTTAGGAATAGAAAGGTATTATTCCGGATATGGCGAGCAGATAGATACGATATTGACAAAGGTGGAGTATTTGTGGGTGGCGGCTTTAAGCCACAGTTGGGGTAGATGTCACCTTTAAGTATCGGAGTAAATGTGATATGTTGAAATGAGGGGAACAATTTTCTATTTATATTTAATCTTTATGTCATTTTTTGCAGATAATATTAGGTGTGGAAGATATACAGTTAAGTACATTAGTTAATCTGGTGTGGTATAGTATATGTTAATTAGGTACCTGGAATTGCAGTGGTTGCCGTTATAAAAAACAGTGGAGTCATTATGGTGTGAAAAAGCAATAAGGCTGTGACATGAGAGAGCAGTGTTAGAATTAATACTAGTAACAGCAGGCTGGAAAGTAGCATTGTTGTGTAGTGGTGGGTGTGCAGTTAAAGAAAGATGTGAGTTTAGAGGGTTTACTTATTGAAGTAAGTATGTGAAATAGATTACATCTGATTGGAAGCCATCTTCCTGTATGTGGAAAATTGATCTGAGAGTCGGAAAGGTTGTATGC
>NC_056747.1:1352694241-1352724241 GCF_019279795.1 Protopterus annectens
GTGATCAGGAAACCATGTAAAGCAGCACAAACAACTGCAGGCATGTAGACATGTTTACCTTTGACCCAACTAGCTCTACATGATTGCGCAGACAGCCACAACGACTACCAGGGTTTAATATAAGGCAATTCATAAAGTTCTAACACATTATAGCATTCAGTGCAGAGTATTGTGTAAACCTGTTTTAGACATAAGGAATAAAACTTTTGGTGGTGATCAGCAAAGGTACATAGACTGCAGTATAAATAATTTACTCTGGGGAAGTGTGTGTATTGAAAAGGCCCACACACGTGAATTGCAGGAATAAAGACGGGGAGTAGGACAAGTGAAAAATGGTAATGTACAGCAGATGAGGGCATGTCAATGTACATACACCACAAAGACAAGACAGCTGTAGCATGAGCAATAATCACATATGTACATGATGCCATGCATACTGCTGCTTACCCCTCCTGTGTATGTCATCACACAGTTATTGTATCTTACGTTACTGTCACACAATGTTGCATATCAGTGGAGGTGATTGGTTGTGATATAAGCACCCTGACATGGCCACTGGAGAGGACATTTATCAAGGACGGTACATACAATAGGGGATAGGTTCATATTGTGAAAATGTGCAAAATGAGTTGCTTGAATGTGACTGTAATGTCAGCAGAGGCCTCAACCAAGTGGGACACATAGCAACAGGCTCGTGGACAACAGTAGACAGAAACACACACAATCATGGACAATTTCAGAATAATACCACTCATCTGTGTCACTGACATTAAATATGTGATTGTGAGTTATTATACATGTTCTGCATGAACACACATTTACAATGTCATAATCTGTAAGTAATCTGTAAGAGGAATCAAGCACACCTTCCTCGATAACTAACACCCTTTGGAGGTATTAAGAGGGACACTCTCACACCTATAATTTAAATTATGATCAATCCTGGATAGCTGACAGGTTTGCATAGCATATATATGCCACAATCCACACTGGCACAACTGTAACCCATGCAATCAATATTGTCAATGAGCTATGCATTTACTGGGTGCATCACAGGAACAAGTATCACACATCCATCGTGTATAACACATTGAAGGGAGTTCTGCACTGTCAACTCCTAATGGTTATGCAACAAAAATAATACATAGGTATGGCTGAAAAGATGTGTGGTAGCTCACTGTAGCAAAAGTGGTACACTTGAGTAACTCATCCCTGGAAGATGTGTTGGGAGGTACATGCTGCAAAAGGGTGCATTGTACTCAATTATTGTTGTGATGAGGCCTGAGAACAATGGAGCTGTAATGATCTTTGATGTGGATGTCCTACACATAGTCAGGAGTTGTGCTAAATACAGGGGATTAGTCACCACTGTGGGCACATGCTGGTGGATGTTCTGCATACTATCCACCTGAGTACACAAGTCACATACCACTTGGTCTGCTCATAGGCGTGTACTGTCCATATTGTAATTAGCCTCTTCATTTGCTTTCATAAAGGAGATAATTCCCCTATGAATTTGTGTTCATCAACTATGTCTCCATGGCTCTGGCAACAATCCTTTGTGTGTGTTAATACTGTCTGTATTATACCAATACAAATCTTGGATGCAATAATTGTCCACAATTTGCAGTCATCTACAAAGCTGGTTAGTATCTTTTGGCATCTGAGACTTAAATAATGAACAGGAAAGGGCCTAGTACAGAATCCTGAGGTACAGTCCTGGTCACTAGACTCTAGATAGAGGTGACTTGACACACTTTGACATAATGTGCCCATTTATCAATCTACTTGGCAATGTAGGTGCTCATGCCCACTTGAAACATTTTCTCTGTAATATGACTAATAGGCAAAGGGCAGGTAAACCAAATACTGACGCAAACTGTGACAAAAAGTTCAGCATATATCCAATAGACCCAATGTGTAATAAATATGGAAACGACTCCAATACTCCAACAAACCGATTTTATTACACAAACAATAGATGCAGGTAAGCGCTTTCACCGATATGGCTTCTTCAGACCCATCTACTCAACATAGCTCACCCCCCATTTAAATACATTACTTTGGCAGGAAAGTAATCCTGTCTTACAAAATTTTTAAAGGTACAATACATTCCTAACCATATCAAAACATTGTATATAAAATATAAAAAAGTTAAATCAAATTAAAATATACATATTCTTATCCATATACATTAATATATAGTAGGATAATAAAAACTAGCTATAATGCATTAACTGTCCAACAGAACAGTTTGAAAATACTGATACTAATTAAAAATACATCAAGCTCTTAACCTACAAAAAGCTTATCACTCTATTATATCTAAAGCGCTTACATAAAAAATATAATGTATGTGTAGGCATAACTTATGATAAAAATGTTAGTAAACATCTTATTTATGCAGTTTCCGTGATTTTAAAAACGGTTTCACTGAAACCATAGCATTCAATCCTGGGGGGGTATCCGACTTAAGTCTAATAATCCAGTTAGCTTCCCTGGTCTCAGTAAACGTCTTAACATCACCCCCTCTAGGTCCTAATAAAACCTTTTCCATTATTAAAAACTGGAAATTATGCTCATGTCCTTTCTCCATGACATGTCTAGCTAGTGCATTGGTTTTGAGCCCAATCCTAATATTGTAAACGTGCTCCCTTATCCTGTCTCTTAGTTTCCTATTTGTCTTACCTACATAGAATGCATCGCATTCCATGCAGGAAGCCAAATAGACCACATTGGAGGTTTGGCATGTACCTCTTACTTTAAACTGATACTCTTTCATAGAGACCGGATGTATAAACTTGTCATCCTTATTGATATAGTCACAGAAATTACACTTATTGCACCTCTCCGTTCTATACCCTGTCAACTCTTCTTTATTTCTATCATGTGACGGGTAGCATAGCAACCTTTTCAAGTTTTTCTTATTTCTGTAAATGAATTTGGGTGTTTCTCCTACAATGTTCTTAATCGTGCGGTCTATAGTTAAAACATCCCAATAAGACCTGATGACGTCTTTAATTTTTCCTACATCACTAGTATAACACAGGGAGCACGCTACGCTGTTGTTCATAAAATCTCTGCCTCTACTAGAGGAGGCGTCCATCGTGAGTTCATTGTTTAACTCATTTACATTGCCAAAGTAAGGTGCTGCTCTATTATGTCTCAATGTATTTATATCAGTAAACCCCCTAGATATATCCAATGCAGAGTAACCTCTCGATAAGAGCCTCTCCTCCAAGTCATCTATCTCATGCTGGAATCCTGTACTTGTTGGATTATACCTGGATATACGCATTGCCTGCCCTTTAACAATATTCTTATATACATAACCTGGATGCATGCTCGTTCTATACAGGAGAGAATTCTTGTGACAATCCTTCCTGTATACACCTGTGTTAACCATGCCATTGGATAGTCTTTCCACAAATACATCCAAGAATGGTATTTTGGTATGTGACCACTCATATGTAAACTTAAGATATCCACTTATTGAGTTAATATCATCAATGAATTCTTTCAGATCACCTGTCGTACCTGTCCATATCAGGAACAAATCATCTACAAAACGTCTAAAAAACGGTACTGACGTTTTGTAGCGTTCCAGGATTCTGTTAGTAATAATATTACAGTATTAGATGATAGAATTAATATGAATAAAAGTATAACTACTAACAGGAATGGATGTGTTTTGAATGAAGAGATGGTTAATGCAATTACATCAGCTCAGAATGTTAATGCAAATGAATCCCATAAAGGAAGTTCCCCAGCAGGAATTGATAGGGGTAACCATATTAATGGTGAGCCAGTAGTGCGTAAGAAGACCCAAGAAGTAAATGCTGGGATGAACACTAGAGGGAGGAATTATAAGATAGGTGATGATAGTGTGATAGAAGTGCATAACTTTGGTGTCACACACCCTTTCCCCATCAGAGTAGACAGGCAAGAGGGGAGGATACGTTCAGTAAGCAGGGGGAGGCAGAAGAGGAAACATTCTGTAGAGAGGCATACGAACCACAATATAAAGAAAATGTGGGAAGTGAAGGGGAGCAATTAGTATTTAACATCTCTAAACATATTTTGACAAAAGATGAATTGATAGTCCTAAATAAAGGACTTACATTTATTCCCACTAAGAATAGTAGCTATGAAGAAACTGTTAGAGACTTTAAGTTGTTCATACATAATTTGTCTCTTAAGATATTTTTCAATGGTCAGAATGCACCACCTAGTGTGGAGTTAAAGAAACCCAGCATATTTATACCTCCTTTACATCCCTTGGTAACCACATATAGTAAATTAGTTGAGAATGAATTCTCCAAGATTTATGAGAATAGAACCAGGATCAACAACAGGAATAGACAGAATTTGTCATATCAACAGAGGGCTTCATTGAAAAAACTCATGAATGACCAGACACTAATGATTAGACCAGCAGATAAAGGAGGAGGGATAGTTATAATGGATAGGGAGCAATACATCAAAGGAATGAGATTGATGTTGAATGATAATGGACATTATATGCACATAGAGAAGGATAAAGTAGATAGTATTATGCGAAGGATCCAGCATAATCTACAGGATTTATTAACAGCAAACATCATTAATTTACAACTGTATGATTATATGTGCGTACAACATCCATTGATACCAATCCTACATGGACTCCCCAAGATCCATAAAAGTCTGGATAATCCACCCTATAGACCAATAGTTGCTGGTAGAGGGTGGTACACGGAACCACTATCTATATATGTTGAGAGTCAGCTCAGACCTCTAGTAGATATGAATGTCCATGTCCTTAGAGACACAAAACAATTCCTTATAGATCTGTACGATTTTTTAAAGACTCTGCCAGTAGAACAGGACTTCACATTCGTTACTATGGATGTGCAGTCTCTGTTCACAGTGATTCCGAATATAGAGGGCATAGAGATGGTTAGTGATTACTTGAGACGTAATTCAGACATGAGGGAGAATAGGATAGAGTTACTCATGTTCCTGTTGGAAATGATTCTTGAGTCCAATGTCTTTTATTTCGATGGTGAATATTACCTGCAGAAGGATGGCGTAGCTATGGGCACATCATGTGCAAATAGCTACGCCAACCTCTTTATGGCTGAATGGGAATACAAAAACATCTTCAGCCTGGAACGCTACAAAACGTCAGTACCGTTTTTTAGACGTTTTGTAGATGATTTGTTCCTGATATGGACAGGTACGACAGGTGATCTGAAAGAATTCATTGATGATATTAACTCAATAAGTGGATATCTTAAGTTTACATATGAGTGGTCACATACCAAAATACCATTCTTGGATGTATTTGTGGAAAGACTATCCAATGGCATGGTTAACACAGGTGTATACAGGAAGGATTGTCACAAGAATTCTCTCCTGTATAGAATGAGCATGCATCCAGGTTATGTATATAAGAATATTGTTAAAGGGCAGGCAATGCGTATATCCAGGTATAATTCAACAAGTACAGGATTCCAGCATGAGATAGATGACTTGGAGGAGAGGCTCTTATCGAGAGGTTACTCTGCATTGGATATATCTAGGGGGTTTACTGATATAAATACATTGAGACATAATAGAGCAGCACCTTACTTTGGCAATGTAAATGAGTTAAACAATGAACTCACGATGGACGCCTCCTCTAGTAGAGGCAGAGATTTTATGAACAACAGCGTAGCGTGCTCCCTGTGTTATACTAGTGATGTAGGAAAAATTAAAGACGTCATCAGGTCTTATTGGGATGTTTTAACTATAGACCACACGATTAAGAACATTGTAGGAGAAACACCCAAATTCATTTACAGAAATAAGAAAAACTTGAAAAGGTTGCTATG
This sequence comes from Protopterus annectens, assembly GCF_019279795.1. NCBI lineage: Eukaryota > Metazoa > Chordata > Ceratodontiformes > Protopteridae > Protopterus > Protopterus annectens. Next base: position 1,352,700,097 of record NC_056747.1, read on the forward strand.
CTACCCGTCACATGATAGAAATAAAGAAGAGTTGACAGGGTATAGAATGGAGAGGTGCAATAAGTGTAATTTCTGTGACTATATCAATAAGGATGACAAGTTTATACATCCGGTCTCTATGAAAGAGTATCAGTTTAAAGTAAGTGGTACATGCCAAACCTCCAATGTGGTCTATTTGGCTTCCTGCATGAAATGCGATGCATTCTATGTAGGTAAGACAAATAGGAAACTAAGAGACAGGATAAGGGAGCACGTTTACAATATTAGGATTGGGCTCAAAACCAATGCACTAGCTAGACATGTCATGGAGAAAGGACATGAGCATAATTTCCAGTTTTTAATAATGGAAAAGGTTTTATTAGGACCTAGAGGGGGTGATGTTAAGACGTTTACTGAGACCAGGGAAGCTAACTGGATTATTAGACTTAAGTCGGATACCCCCCCAGGATTGAATGCTATGGTTTCAGTGAAACCGTTTTTAAAATCACGGAAACTGCATAAATAAGATGTTTACTAACATTTTTTATCATAAGTTATGCCTACACATACATTATATTTTTTATGTAAGCGCTTTAGATATAATAGAGTGATAAGCTTTTTGTAGGTTAAGAGCTTGATGTATTTTTAATTAGTATCAGTATTTTCAAACTGTTCTGTTGGACAGTTAATGCATTATAGCTAGTTTTTATTATCCTACTATATATTAATGTATATGGATAAGAATATGTATATTTTAATTTGATTTAACTTTTTTATATTTTATATACAATGTTTTGATATGGTTAGGAATGTATTGTACCTTTAAAAATTTTGTAAGACAGGATTACTTTCCCGCCAAAGTAATGTATTTAAATGGGGGGTGAGCTATGTTGAGTAGATGGGTCTGAAGAAGCCATATCGGTGAAAGCGCTTACCTGCATCTATTGTTTGTGTAATAAAATCGGTTTGTTGGAGTATTGGAGTCGTTTCCATATTTATTACACATTGGGTCTATTGGATATATGCTGAACTTTTTGTCACAGTTTGCGTCAGTATTTGGTTTACCTGCCCTTTGCCTATTAGTCATTTTAACTTTCTTGCTGCTCAGAAGGGAGGTATTTACCCCGTTTTGGCACTCATTGGACTGTTTTTTATTTTCTCTGTAATAGTTGAGTGTGGATTTGTGTCAGATGCCTTGGCCATGTCAGGTTATGCAGGATGATAGTGTTTTCCTCATGCATGCCCCTGGTGACTGTCTTGAAGACATTAAACAGTTTTAATAGACATGATGCATCCTTAGCAAATCAAACATGCATTTGGTACACAGTCATCAGATTACCTGTGTCCTTTTTGATAAGGTCTATGATTACTCCCTGACCTTCCTCACAAATGAGGAGAGTTAGGATTATGAGTCTATAACTCCATGCATCAGGTGATGGTCCCCCCCCTGTTCAGATGGATGACTCTTGCTGTACACCCTTCTACAAGAACATAGGCTGTCTGGAGGCTGTGCTGAAGTAGGGATCCAACTGTGTCTGCTAGGTCAGGTTCTACATCACACTATAGGCAAACAGGGATGTTGTCAGGGCACATTGATTCTGTGTTATTAGCTGTAGAGAAGCACACATGAGTTGCTCTCCTGAGAAGATGAACTGAGAGTAATGTTTGCATGTATACTTTGGCTGATGGCCACTGGTGACAAGGTGGTGAAGTGTCAGACAAACTGTCAGCTAACTGATTGTCTATTTTCTCTGGTTGAGTATGGCTAGTGGTATCCACAAGCAGCTCTATGCTTATCTGTGTATTTCCCTTCACATTTCATACTTTAAAAAATGATTTGTGGCAACACCTCAAAATACAGCCTTGGTTATGCATCATATGCCACACACTGGTACTGTTCACACAGTCATACAGCTGTACCAATTTTGCATAATTACATCACATAGTTACATCAAGTGTACAATGTATGCTTATATGTTTTTTAATTGGAAAGCTGTGTTTCAGCAGCCTGATACCACATATGGACACATTACAAATGAATTTGTTGTGGCACATGCAGAACAGTTACTGACACAAATGCTGATAGTCACACAATGCTACTGGGGACCACCTCAATAATCTTTGGGAATAGCAACACAATTGTGCATGCAATGAATTCCACAAGGTTGTAATTGAATCAAAACATGTGATATTTTTGTGTATATCACAACTTGTGGATGAAGCAAGACATATGTGCCCATGTAATCAGTATGAATTTATATTGATGTATGTCACAGAGCATTTACTAATGGTAGGTATACACATGTACACATGTGCCATACTGCAAGTGTCACTGTGATGGTTGAATGTGAACTGAGTAGAATGTCGATCTACAAAAGCACATGCCTTACTAAGCCAACAATATACAAAGTATCATCCCAGGTCAGGTCTATATCATATTACCGAAGGTTCATTACCACAAACCTTTGTTCATCAAAACTTAAACAGCAAACTGTCACTTCCGCAAAAGTTTAGTTCAATTAATTACTTTCCAAGAGAAAGTAACAACTTGCCCAGCATCAGAAATTTGCCTTTTTCCCCATTGTAGTGTGATCTCAGAGTTGGTATATATAGTTGGGGGTGTGTGGAGGTGCAGCCCCCCCCACATTGGGGGGTGTCAGGTGGTGCAGCCCTCCACCAGAGTGAGTTTAAAATACTGTGCTTTGTGTGATGGTCCAAATTTGTTAATTTTAAAGTTAAAGTTGTTACTTTCCCTGAGTAATTTGTTGGACTGAATGTTCATGGAAGTGAACATTCACTTTTTAAGGTTCAGTGAACAAAGGTTCACTGCTGTGAACCTTTGATAATATGATATAGACTCTCCCAGGTCAAGGGTTTTCAGGAGGCATATTACTACAACTGTTATGGAAGGAACATGCAATCAAATTTCAGCAGCAGCCATCACTAACAGATTGCAGTTCCCTCTTGTAGGCCTACCGTACATCCACACCTCAACATAACACATGTCTATGACAGCAACATTGAAATGTGAAAAATTCATAGGGTCATAGGGCATTAGTAAGCTAACAGATATCACATAAATTCCTAGCCATTATTTTGCCATTTAAAACTAACTCCATATATCTATGTTATGGAAGATAGAAAGGCTATGTGTATATGTGTGTATTTGATTCCAGTACATAATGCCACTGTCCATATGTGACATGTGCACCACACCATGACAGAATTAGCAATCACACATGCAGTGGTCTGAAGATGGCTTGCAGAGGATCATGGAAAGACTCTGCTTCATGATGTGTGTATGCATATTTGACATGAGAACATCTGACACTCCTCTGCAGGAAGGATGTCATGTGGCCAGATGAAAAAAGAGGATGGTGGATGCATGGGCTACATTAAAGGTTCTCCTAAGTGGTAGTGAAATGAATAGCAATTCACAAGATCACCATCAACCACTAACACAGCAGTAGACTGATTTGAACTTTGCACCTGTGTAGGTATAGAAGATGACTTCCATACAATGTAACACTAGCAAATCACATATGTCTGACTTTTAACACTGTCATGTTGCACTTTATGGAGTATGATAGTCGGATTTGGTTCGATTCTCAGCTAGAGCGTCTTCTGCATGGAGACATGCGTGAATGGGTGTACCTTTGTTGAAGGTTGTGCATCAGGCCTGGCAAGCCGGTACATAAAAATCAACTGCCAATCATTAGCGGACCAGAGTTCCGTTGTGGTGACCCCTAACCGGGAAAAGCTGAAAGACACAAACAAACATAGTCGGACTATATGCTAAGAAGAACATGTCGGGAGGAGTGTCTGACATGGATGTGGAATCACATCTCATTATACAATTGTTTGAAAAGTAATATTTGAAACTAAACAAACTCAAGTTCCCTGCTGTCAGATCAGAACTTCTAAATATCTAGGTCAAGAAGTTTGAGAATACAGTACTTAATGTTACTGCCACAGCACACATTTTACTTGAATACTGTCAGACTGCATGTTATATGGGAAGACATCATCAATGTAGGTTACAAGAGGATGTTCGGAGGAGTGTCTGACACAACTGTGGACTCATATGCCATTCTAAAATTGTCACCGTACTGATTGTTGAATGCACATTCACACCAGTTGACCACAATGAGAGTAGAACCCCTAACTAACTATATCCAGAGCACAGTACTTGATGCAAGTGCCACAGCACAAGTCTGGCTTTTAGAGTGTCAGACAACACTTTAGAGTTGATGACATCAGCAGTGTATATTTGTGAAAAGAAGATAGTAGTAGGAGACTTTCATATGCTGTTCTAAAAAGTCTCTCAAATGTGAACCAACTGAACACAGACACACATGCCAGTTGACCACAGTGAGAGTAGAATACCTATGTAACTAGGTATACCAGCTAGATAACTCAGTACTTAACACAGGTGCCCCAGCACGTCTGACTTTTGCAATGCTGCTGAACAATGTATAGTGTATGACATCATCATTGCATGTTTGAGAGACAATGTTGGGAAGCCTGTATGAAATGGGTGGGTAGTCATGTACGACTGCCAAAATATTTGTATTCCATGGGACTGGATTGCTGACAGTAGGACACATGGTTATGCTTCTCTGACTAGACACACACGCACACACACACACACACACACACACACACACACACACACACACACACACACACACACACACACACACACTAATGTACAGCAGTGATATTAGAACTCCTATTTAACTAGGTACACCAGCTAAAGGTTTCAGTACTTAATACAGGCACCATTGCACAAGTCTGACTTTTACACAGCTGCTGGACAATTTCTAGTGGATGAAATCCTCACTGGATGTTTCTGAGAAGACGTTGCGAGACTTGCATGAAATGGCTGGGTACCCATTTATGACTGACAAGATATTAGTTCTGCAAGGGACTGGATTGATGATATTAGGATACAGACTGATGTCCTTTAACTATGCACACACACACACACACACACACACACACACACACACACACACACACACACACACACACACACACACACACACACACACACACACAAACACACTGTGCTGCTGTGCTAGTTTAACACACATGGAAGCATTTTGTTCCAATCTGCAAGACACAGTTGTTAATTATTACAACACCCTTGAAGTATGTTTTTGCCTTGTCATTGTGGCCTTTATAGATGATGACATCATTATTATAAGATGTGGTTAACATATCCTGTTATGAGAGTCATGTGAAAAATGTGGCTGTAGTATTTGCTGTTGTGTTTCCTATATGCAGGTATACTTAAAAGACAACTTGTCAAACTAGATGCAAACTGCTGTCAGAAATGCATGTAGCAGAACTGAGCATATGCAGCTATTTCCCAGTATGTTGTGTACATTACACACTTATTGTCATATGCAGACACATACATTTTTGTGATCAGCATGGATACAATTGTGTAAGTGTGATAATATTTGTGAGGAATTGATGTTCACATTAATACATGTATAAGACAGTCTGAATGTCTATTGTCATTATAAAGGTGTACATTGCATGTAACATTGCAGTTTTGCTATGTATTTCCTTGGTGTAGTTGACATTTGGGAACAAGTACTGAGATACCAAGTTTCAAGTGCATGGGTGCAGGACACACATGACTCGGTGTAAATATGTATTCATCCAGTAAAAATGTTTTTACAGGGATTTTAATGGGACAAAGTCTAACTAGGCACTAAAAATAAGAAATACATGCTAAGCAGCACTTTCCATAGTGCATCGCCGAACAGCTGCTTTGCTCAGTTGATGAAAAGGTGTTTGCACATGTGGGATACCCATTTAAGGACTCCTACTTGCAGTTGAAAAGTACTTATCCATACTGGCTGTGGTAGATACAGATGCTATGGTGTTCATAATTAGTTCATATCAGAAATGTGTTACTAATTCTTTAACATTAACAAAGTATTTATAGTACTTTCCCCATTTGCACCGAGTTAAGTGATGAGCAAATGTGGATCACTGCTTCATTTAGAAACTTATGAGATTTCTATTGTTTCACTTTCCTCTGCACAAACAGGCCAAGCAGAGAGGTAAGTCAGTCAGCACTTTGGAGAGTACTGTGTGGAAGAAAACCATCTGCTGCCTAGCTGGCTCTGTGGCAGCAGGTGTAACAGCAGTGAGCTTTTATTCTGAGCACAGATGATGCAGGGATAGACTCCAGCTCAGTCTATTTTTTTTACATATGTATTGATGATGTAATTAAATACTTACAAGTGATGGTTTTTGCACATGTAAGAGGGACTGACTACAGTAAACTATTGTATAAATACAAACACTACTCAATTGATTTAAGTCAACAGTACATGTATGGATTTGAAAATACATTCAGCAGTCTACATTTATATTACATTTTTAATATGAGTGCCTTTATTCTACTTTAAGTATGTGTTTCCTTGATGCAGTGAGTTTAAGCAGCATTGTGCGGAGGTAAACCTATCATGCCATAGGACGTGAAGAGCCATTCACCATTGCTCAGCAGTGGTGTGATGCCATACCTGCGCAAATGGAGAGGACAAAAAGTGTGATGCCATACCCACGCAAAAGGAGAGGACAAAAAGTGTGGTGCCATACCTGTGCAAACAGAGAGGACAAAAAGTGTGATGCCATACCCGTGCAAACGGAGAGGACAAAAAGTGTGATGCCATACCCGTGCAAACGTAGAGGACAAAAAGTGTGATGCCATACCTGCGCAAATGGAGAGGACAAAAAATGTGATGCTATACCCGCGTGATTGAGGAGGACAAAAAGTGTGATGCCATACCTGCGCAAAAGGAGAGGACAAAAGGTATGATGCCATACCCGTGCAAACGGAGAGGACAAAAAGTGTGATGTCATACTTGCACAAATGGGGAGGACAAAAAATGTGATGCCATACTTGCGCAAATGGATAGGACAAAAAGTGAAGGGCTTCATTAGGGGGCATTTCTGCCATGTGTATGGTATGTGATTCTTTTTTTTTTTTTAACAGATTAAAGGTTTGAAATGGGGTAGACAGGAAAGTGATGAAATGTTGGGGGGCAAGCAGGGGGAAGAAAAAGAGGGAAGCAATATAGGAATGTGCAGGAGGGAATTAGGAAAGCACAATAGCTATCCACTTCTTCAGCAGTGTAAAATGAACATGGATAGAATATTAAATGAATTTGGACTGTCACCTCAACAAAGAACGGTGACAACAATGTAGTAATGTTGTATAGCCAAGGAACTGAATCAAGAGTGTCGAGAAGACACATGTGCAAAGTGGAGAACTACATATGGGACAATTTTTTTTTGGGGGGGGGCAGGTGCCCATTTTTGCATTTTTACTTCAGTAAGAGAGGAATGTTAAGGGACATAGGTATGTCAGCATCTGGTAAGTAGGGTAGGTAAAGAGGAAGCACATGCGCAAACACAAAAACAAAGCACAAATAGGACAAATAAGACAAGACACAGGAGGTGGCAAGGGACATGACAAGTTGTGGGACACCATGATTGGGGATAGGGAGAGGACATCAGATGCCCATGCCCATTAACATTGGGGACAGTGAGAATCTATTCCTCACCCATGGAACTGTCATCGCTATCTCCCTCCTCAGCTTGCTGTTGGAGTGCTTGACATTTTTGTTTGCCCAACATTCCAGCGAGCATCTTCTCCACCTGGTTGAGATGTGCACCAGTGGTACTTTGCATGACCTCATGCACCATGCCTGGCATTTCCTGGTGGGTGACAAAATCACCACCTCTGCCAATACTCCCAGAGGATACCAATGCACTAGCTACTGGGGTAATGTTGCCTAATGTTGAGGGACCAGGTACTGCAGTGGTTGCAGAGCCAGTACTGCCAGGTTGGGTCCCAGATGTGCTGGATGTCAGTGAAGCAGCTGTTGGAGGGTTGGCAGGTTGAGCCACACTGGCTGGCCTACCTCCCTGTGCTGTAAATCATTGTGTGAGTTGTCAGAAATTGATGACATCAGGACATTGTGACCACATATATAAAAATAAAAAAGAGAGATAAGGGCTGGGGAAAGAGGCAAAAAAACAGAAGATAATTAGCACCATCATTTGTGACATACAATAAATTACTACAATATAAATAATAATTTTACAATTACATTATGTATACTTTTTTAAAAAAAATACAAACTATGACTGGTGATTGTTCCAACTAATCCTTACAATATTTCACATAGGCTTTATCAAATAATACAGATTAAGTTAAAAGCATGGCATGTATGCCAATTTTGTTGAAATTCTTATGTAATATGTTTTAAATTATTTTACAATATATTTGTTAGCTGGGAGATTTGAACCCATATCATCTGAATATACTATTATAATTGACTCCTACGGTTGGCTTCAGCTACAGATGGAAGCATGCATGCTTGATTTTACAGTTAAGAAATGCATGCTTAATTTGCTAAAAACGTATACAAGAGCAATACTTTAGGTAAGATAATATTATGCTGTGCTGCATACATACATACCCCCTGCTTCTCTAAGTCTTTCCAAATGCAGAATGGGCACCCCTGTTAGCTCCTGTTAGCTGCAATCTCCTGTGTGTCTGTAAAAGACAAAGGGGAGAAAAACAGAAGAGCATAATACATACCAGTCTTGGTTGAGCTCTGGAAGCTTTGCCCCTACATTTCACCACCAATATTTCGCACCCAGATGCATTTTGCTCCCAGAATGTTTGCCCCCCACACATTCCATCCTCAGCAAGTTTCAACCCCCAGCATTTCACTCCTGGGTACCTTTTGCCCCATGCCCTGCAATTTTTGTTCCCAGCTATTCATTATATTCCAGATTTTTTTTTTTGTGACCTGGCCCTTCCATTCAGCATAAATGATTTTTTTCTGTACTGAAGTTCAGCTGTGATGTTGAACCTCTTTTTACAGGTTTTCCTTTTTCCAAACATTTACCAGTTCATCAACTGTCTGAAACATCAGCAAGGCCTCCACAATTTTGAAATCACTCAAATCATAGCTGGAAATCCTGCCAATGCCAGCAACAAGAAATATGATGAAATTTAAACAAGGATAAAATGCATTATGCAAGACTTGGACAACCAAACTTTGTTTGATTATCTCAGCTGTATTGCTTACAATTTCAATCTAATTGCGGCTCATTGTGATTTATGTGCTTGTCTTGTTGTTTTGACTTTTTTATCATTCTGTTCTTTACTGTGCATATCTTTTGACTGTTGTGATTTTTTCATTGTGATTTTGGACTTTTTGGATGACAAATAAAATTTCACTCTATGTGGTTTTACTAAAAGTGGGTCAGAAAAAGCCATAAAGTAGCAAAAGATGTAAAATAAGGATGAACAAAATTCTGGGGCAAGGGGTGAAAAATACCCATGGGTGAAATGTTGGAGGAAACATAATGGGGTGGAAAGTGTGGGGATAAACCCATGAAATGTCAGAGGCAAAACTTCCTAGAACTGTCTTGGTTGTGCCCACCTTTGTATACAATTTAATTTATTTTTATCTGTCTACTTATGCAATTGTGGGATGTCAGCACTCTGTATACTTATGCAACTGGGGGATGTCAACAGTCCTAAACTCACCCAACCACTGGTTAAGTTATTCCTGCTTGCACCTTTTTAGGTTGTTATAGTGGTGCCTGCATTGCTCTCCAGGGCGTGGAATGCCAGTCACACTGGAGACAGCATTGGCCAGACTATTTCAAGCCTCTGATTTGTACTGAGACTCAATATGGTCCCCTTGCAACAGCCTATGGCTGTGGTGCTTTACAGGGAGTCCAATGAATATTCTAGACTCCTGCACACCCCATCTTTGAGCCCTAAATTGGGCACCTTTCCTTCTAGTTCCTGCCATGTCCAGACAGATCAAACACCAATAGTCACACTGTTTTCCCACCAATTTGAGTTATTGCATTTTACAGCTTGCCTGTTTTTTGTCTGAGCCATTACACCATGTTTACGTGGAGGTGAGCAATACACAAATGAGATAAGCAAAGCTCAACATGGAATATTACTGTAAAAAGGGGTTATTAATTTTCATAACTAAAAGATAAATATGAGACTTGAACGTTGATCTGCATAAACTATGTGCTGTATGATTCATGTTTAACAGATGTGCTACACACATACTTGATTCACATCTTTAATTTATGCTGTCTTTTTCATAGAAGTAACTTTCTTAACTGTTAAATTATTTTGCTATTTCACCGTATTTGCGCTAAGTTATGTGTTGCACACATATTATTTAAAAATATTTAAAAAAGGAAACATAAACAACATTACAAACTACAGTTTTACACACTTTACATATTGCTACACAACTCTGGATTTGAACCGTTAGACTAATGAACCAAGAAAACAAAGAAAGGTGTCTTATCTCTCCATTCCTCAGAAACAGCTTTGCAGCAGGAATGCAAATAATTGTGCATACAAGCAAGTTCCATTTTCACCGCAGTAATATAAAGACATATAACACTTGTACACTCTCAGTTGTTTATACGTGTTTCTTACATAGTTAGCACATAAATGATCACACAACCATTTATGAATATTGTTTGCACCAATGCAGCTCTTTATATTGTGTTCATTCTTATCTTATCTGTGCTGTACTTTCAGACATGCATTCTATAAGGCATTTTGTATCATTGCCCTTAAAATGTATGAGAATATTACATGACAGCAAAATACAGCTTTTATCAAAGTAAGGAGAGTTTGGCTATTGAGCAAAAACTAAGAAATGTGTGCTGTTCATTTCCATTTAAAAGCTTGCTACAATTACTTCTACATTTTGTAAGTGTATCCTGGGTGACATACCTCCTGCAGGTAAGGGAGTCTGAATTGTTGTTGTGTCTTCATTCTTCATACCAGTAATCATTCACAGTTGCAATCCATTAGTAACACCAAGGTAGCACCTACACTATGTTTACACCTACTACACAAAGTCAGTCATTTGGGATTTAGCAATTTGAATGAGTTCACACCTCATTTGCATCTTCACCTTGCTCAGAGCCCTGAATCTACACCATAAGAAGGCAACTGTGTAGCTAGAGAACATGAAGCTGAGGGGATTTGTGTATTTGGCACAGAGAACTGATATTCATTTTGATTTATCTGCACAGAAGGCTTCTGATGTTACTAAAGTATATTATTTTATTTTTCACAGGTTCAAAGGTTCATAGGAGGTTACTAGCCTAATGACCCTAGGGCCTTCACAAGCCTAGCCATGTAAAAAAAATGTACCCTAACTGACCATAGTTAGATGGCCATTGTTAGAGCAATTCTGTGATCAGCACTGATTACCTCTGTCCATGAGGGACAAAGGCGCCAGCCTTGGGGTGAATGTATGGTCAGCTATCTAATTGTCAAGGTTCTACTTAAATAGGGTCATTGATGAACTCTGCTTCACATGAAGTGTGAGCTTATTCCAGAGGAGTGGCAATCTCTCGGAGATATATCTGTCTCCAGCATGTTCTGTTAATGTCACAGGCTAGGTTGAGATCCCTGGAGTGAGTGACTCTTGTCCCATTTGATTTGCAGACATACAGCATTTTCATTAGGGGAGAGTCAGAGACTGCTATGTAGGCCAGGCACAGGTTGCCTCTTAGCAGCATGTATGATACGGAGTACAGTGACAGGGCTTTCAGTCTTTTCATGTATGACATGTTTTGGAGGCCCTGGATTCTCTTGGTTAGAAACCTCTGTGGTCTCTCTGGTTGCTGCAGGTGTCTGGTGAGATACGAACAGAAGGGAGAATTGTACTCAATTAGTGGTCTGATAAGGGTCAAGTACAGTGGAGTTATAACCTCTTTAGCCTTGGATGCAATGCCCTTATTTATGAGATGTGCAATATAGAAGGCTTTTCTTAACACTATGGGCACACGGTGATCAAAGTTTAGATTGCTATCAACCTGTGTTCCCAAGTCTCACACCACTGGGTTTGAGCTTTGAGGTACCCTATCTATATCATAATTAGCAGGGGCTACTTCTTTGCCAAAGGGAATAATAAAGCTTTTTTTGAGGGGTTTATTTTAAGTCCGTGAGTCTGCTACCAATCATTTGTCTACATCAGCCCCTTCTGTAATATGTTTACATCATTGGGGGACTCAGTGATTGCACCCAGTTTGAGGTCATCTGCAAATCAGGTAAGCCACAGGCCATTTACTTTCACTTAGACCTCTGAGAAATAGATCCCAAACACTAGAGGGCCTAGCACAGATCCTTGTGGTGCCCCACTGGTAACTGGTCTACTGGTGAAGATGGACTCCACAACTCTGACAGTGTGCATTCTGTCGGTGAGCAAATTGACTACACATCTAGTGACATATGAGTTAATTTGATTTGATCCCTGAGTGGGGGATTGTGTCGAAAATCTTAGTTAAATCAAGGTAGGTGGTATGTATTGCTTTGGTGACATTCTCAAAGAAGTCCACCAGGTTTAATAAGCAAGATCTACCCTTGGCCGTGACAAAACCAAACTAGATCAGTTCAAGAGTTTGAAGGCCCTTGTTGATAAGGTCCATGATAATTCTTTCCATGGCCTTGCAGATAAGGCTGGTTAGGGGTTAGGGTTGATAGTTTCCTGGGTCAGTTCATGGACCCCCTTTGCACAAAGGGATTATTGTTGCTGTTCTTGACTCTGCCGGAGCAAAGCCAGTGCTCAGGCTATGTTTAAAGAGAGTGCCAAGTGGCTCTGTTAGATCTTGTTCTAGATTGTTTAGTAAGCAAACTGGGATGTTATCTGGTCCTATAGAGACCATATTTTTGCCTGGAGATCACTTGTAAGGCCTGTTCTTTGGAGATACTCAGTAGAGGAATGGTGTAAGGAATGCTTTGGGGTATAGCTGGTGGGGACAAGGGGGTGAAGTTATTGTCAAATCTGTTAGCTAGTGGGTTGACACTTTCCTCAGGTTCATTGTGAGTGGTACCATTGGCTATATGTTAGGCACACAGCTGGGCATTTCCTTTTAGGTTTTGGATACAGCTAAAGAATGCTTTATGGTTGTCTTTAGTTAGAGATGCTAATTTAGTCTCATAACTAGCCTTAGAGGACTTTACAAGCTATCTGATTTGCTTGTTGAAGCTGTGGAGGGTATTCCTCTTCTGTTGTGTAAGTTCCTTCTTGTTCTTAGATATCAGTTTTATTCTTTTATTATATAACTTATTTATAATTACAGTCCACCAGGGTAGATTGATTTTTGGAGGACATGGTTTTAGTCCTGTCAGGTACAGCTGAGTCAGTACATTTCTTTAAGTGGCCATAAATGGCATTTGTGTACTCTTTTACATAGGAATTATTGTTGCCTGTCTTAGTAGGGGCTTTGAAACTTTTTATACCATTGCCTAGTAGGCTATAGATTGCCTTGGAGAAATTTTTCATTTTTTTCTTGCTCCTGTGGGGGTGTCGGGTCTGATCTTTACTTGAAACAAGACTGATTTATTGTCTGATCTTACTAAGGAGGACAACACACAGGGTATTGTGCAGTGCCCTACCATGTTGGTGAACACTAGGTCTAAGACATTTGAGCCACTTGTGGGGGTGCAGACCAACATTTCCAGGGCATGTGAATTAACAAAATCCAGGAACTGTGAATGATTATGTTTGTACTCATGTAAGTCACCCAATTGATGAAAGGATAGTTGAAATATCCCATGACCAATGTGTCTGGCTGTATACTGAGGGACTCTAACAATTCCACGTAGGCAGTGTGCTTCTTCTGGTTCATGGTGGGAGACCTGTAGCTAGCGATGATGTGGTAGGGTATTTTGCCTATAGTTATTTGGACCTGGAGTAGCTTAAGAGAGTCATACTGCTTTGCCAGTTTCAAGTTTCACAAGTCTCGACGTGTATTTGGATTTAATGAAGATAGACACATCTCCACCTTTGGTTCTTTCATGCTTGTTTTGAGGTCTGAACATGTGAAAGGCATTGTAGCCTTGCATGGCCAGGGTGCTCTCTGCAGCCTTGAACCAAGTCTCAGTGACTGCACAGACATCAGCATCCTCCAAGATAAGCAGTGCTTCCAGGGAGTGCAGCTTTCTGTTGAGGCTCCTAGCATTACGCAGCAGGACCCCCAGTTTGTCTCTAGTGGATTTCTTTACATCAGAAGTTTTGTTGCTTTGACATTGTCTAAAAACAGCACTATGGGGGAGGCAAGTGTCTTTGTCAGTATCCAAAAGCCTTGAAGAGAAAGGTGAAGGCCAGCTCTGGCAAACTAGCATAGTCTGTTGGCCATGTTTTTCCAGGCTGTGAGAAATTGGATCCTCCTGAAGAGATACCAGAAGCTAAACCAATGATTGAAACCAATCATTTTTTGGCTGTATTGTGGCATCATCCTAGGTGATAGTAAATGCTTTGGGCTAGGGACATACCTGCCTGGGACACATAATCTGAGAGTTCAGTCATGTCTCTCTTCATATAGTCCAGAGCGGTACATCTCAGGTCATTCACTCCAACATGTTCTATGACAGAGTCATAATGATAATTGTTGCTGAGTGACTTAAGTGGATGAGTGATTTGATGGATCCTGGCAGCTGACAGGTAGCTGACCGTGACCTTCACCTTGTTCAACTTGGTGAAGGGGACGTCTGTGTGTCTCTCTATTGAGTCACCTATAACTAGGACATTACATTTTGAGGTGTTTTGCCTTAGAGGCTTAATTGGTAAGACACTGTGTGTGCTGTTATGTGTAGTGGTGGATTCTGTTTGTGTACCAGTATGTGTATTGTTTGTGCTTGGGAGGTCTCTGGTCTTTTGGTAGGTTCTTAGTGAGTACATACATGTATGTGGGCTTATCTATCTTGACCTTGTCTTGTATGAGTGGTGAGGTGTGTATGCTGACTACCTGTCTGGTGTCTTGTTTATTGTTACATGACAGGACTGATTCTAGTTTCATGGTATAGTTACAGCTCTCACATACTGTATTTGTTTTCTTTAGGAGCAAGTGGTTGTCATTATACACAAAATAATTGCTACATTGCCTCAGGATGCCAATGTCAATCAGGCTGGCTGGAGAAATGTCAGGAAACTGACTCTCCAAAGAAGCAGGTAATTATTAACTACTAATTTGTGAGAAGGCAAATAAGATCAGTTACTGCTCTGGGATTAACAAACAGACTTATTCTATAGAAGATCAGCGATGAAGAGTGTGGAGCAACACTGCTCAGTGCTCCGCTGAGTTGCCTGCAGTGCAGAACTGTGCAGGGAACCTGGGATGGTTTCACTGACTGATGTCTTGGGATAAAATAGCTTCTAGGTGTTTGTGTCTATATAAGGCACCACTAACTCCTGTTGTAAGGTGCACAGCTATGCACAAACATGAGGCTTATATGCAGATGAAATTAAACAGTTTTAAACCAGTCTGCCAATAGAAAATCATACAATAATCCTTTCTCCAGCAATCCAAAGCTCAGACAAGGCTATATCCACACTCTTCGGCCACAAGGGTGCAGGGGAACCCTCCTTAATGTCAGAAGGCTGGATTTGAGTTCAGGTGTATGGGAGACAGACTAGACGAAACACAGCAGGCACAAACAGTAAAAACAGTCAGAAAGGCACAAATTAATGCAGTAAAACAGTAAAATACAGATGAAAAAATGCAGATCAAATTCAAAATAAGCTTAATTTTTTGTTCTTACCTTTGGATGGCTTGGATTCAAGCAGAAGCACCCTTGCCACCTTCAAGGCAAACCTAGATAATTGGGCGGGAAGCTTTAAATTCTCTCCCAGTCAACCTTGTCTTGCCCTACTTGAGGGAACAGGAAAAGTTTGACTAGAAAATTTTGGCTAGGTCTGAAAAGGTGTGCAGACTGATTTCCCACGTCTATATCATATTATCATACGATGAAAATAGCAAACGCTATTTCATCGTACCGATAATATCTAAACAACAAAATATCGAACAAATGGAACAGCTGCTCCGTAAAAAAAAAAAAAAAAAAAAAAAAAACTTAAACACAAATTTAAGTGTGGGGCTTAGCCCCCACACCCCCCCTACTTAAATATACCAACTCCGAGATCGCACCATAGTGGAGGAAATGGCAACATCCTAAAGACGGCCCACAGAATTTTTTCCCGGGGAAAAAATTTGATGTTCCGTGACTTTGTTATTTTGCCATTTCGACAGTATCAGA
This sequence comes from Protopterus annectens, assembly GCF_019279795.1. Taxonomy (NCBI): domain Eukaryota; kingdom Metazoa; phylum Chordata; order Ceratodontiformes; family Protopteridae; genus Protopterus; species Protopterus annectens. The sequence goes on from NC_056747.1 coordinate 1,352,716,214, forward strand.
TTGACTAAATAGCATTCACTATTTAGTCCATTTGATAATGTCATATAGACTCAATTTCCCAGTACTTACCTATGAACCTATTGTCCAGGAGTAATGTGACCTGAGTGTGTTACTGACCCAGGAGTTATCTGACCTGAGCGTTTTACTGACCCAGGAGTTATCTGACCTGAGTGTTTTACTGACCCAGGAGTTATCTGATCTGAGTGTGATACTGACCCAGGAGTTATCTGACCTGAGTGTGTTACTGACTCAGGAGTTATCTGACCTGAGTGTGTTACTGACCCAGGAGTTATCTGACCTGAGTGTGTTACTGACCCAGGAGTTATCTGACCTGAGTGTGTTACTGACCCAGGAGTTATCTGATCTGAGTGTTATTCTGACCCAGGAGTTATCTGACCTGAGTGTGTTACTGACCCAGGAGTTGTCTGACCTGAGTGTTTTACTGACCCCGGAGTTATCTGACCTGAGTGTGTTACTGACCCATAAGTTATCTGACCTGAGTGTGTTACTGACCCAGGAGTTATCTGACCTGAGTGTGTTACTGACCCAGGAGTTATCTGATCTGAGTGTGATTCTGATCCAGGAGTTGTCTGACCTGAGTGTGTTACTGACCAAGGAGTTATCTGACCTGAGTGTTTTACTGACCCAGGAGTTATCTGACCTGAGTGTGTTACTGACCCAGGAGTTATCTGACCTGAGTGTCTTACTGACCCAGGAGTTATCTGACCTGAGTGTTTTACTGACCCAGGAGTTATCTGACTTGAGTGTGTTACTGACCCAGGAGTTATCTGATCTGAGTGTGATACTGACACAGGATTTATCTGACCTGAGTGTGTTACTGACCCAGGAGTTATCTGACCTGAGTGTCTTACTGACCCAGGAGTTATCTGACCTGAGTGTTTTACTGACCCAGGAGTTATCTGACCTGAGTGTGTTACTGACCCAGGAGTTATCTGATCTGAGTGTGTTACTGACCCAGGAGTTATCTGACCTGAGTGTGTTACTGACCCAGAAGTTATCTGACCTGAGTGTGTTACTGACCCAGGAGTTATCTATTCTAAGTGTGTTACTGACCCAGGAATTATCTGACCTGAGTGTGTTACTGACGCAGGAGTTATCTGATCTGAGTGTGATACTGACACAGGAGTTATCTGACCAGAGTGTGTTACTGACCCAGGAGTTATCTGACCTGAGTGTGTTACTGACCCAGGAGTTATCTGATATGAGTGTAATACTGGCCCAGGAGTTATCTGACTTGAGTGTTTTACTGACCCAGGAGTTATCTGACTTGAGTGTGTTACTGACCCAGGAGTTATCTGATATGAGTGTAATACTGGCCCAGGAGTTATCTGACCTGAGTGTCTTACTGACCCAGGAGTTATCTGACCTGAGTGTCTTACTGACGCAGGAGTTATCTGACCTGAGTGTGTTACTGACCCAGGAGTTATCTGATATGAGTGTAATACTGGCCCAGGAGCTGTACAAATTTATTTTGTGTCATGGGACCACACAAATGAATTATAAAATTACTTTTTAAGTAATGATGGGATTTTTAATCATATTTCCACTACAGTATTCCTTACTTCATGTCTTTTTTTTAACTCTAAAAGACATATTTGTTAAGGTCAGTTACTCATTTAATAAATTGCTTATTATTGTGTGATGGACATATTTTTGCAATACAGACCAAATACCGTGCCATAACGGAATGCATTTTAAAGTCTCTAATTTAGACAAGCAGAACTTTGATAATGCTGTGTGGATACATGGATCTTGATTTGGCATCATGGTTTTACGCAGTTATTAAATTTAAAGCAGGTGTGGAGACCAAGCCAGTTTTTCATGTTCAGGTGGGCAATCAGGTAAAAAAATCTCATCTTTTAGCATGTTGGAACTTTCTGAAATATAAGATTTGCAAAAGGAATCATTTTTTACATGTTTGAATTTAGGGCCATTTGTTTTTATGCTTAACATTGAAATATGCAGGATTTGAAGGCTGACGTCATGTCACATTTAACAGTACATGGAAGTAATCAGACAAGCAGCAAACAAAACTCTCTGCATATCAGTTTATGACCATCGGGAATGCAGAGCCACCAAAAACACTCTTTTGCGGATGAAGACCAGGCTATTTGTTAAGTCTATGCCTTGATGGTTGCTGTTTTACCTGTGCCCAGGTTATTTGACAATTTATTTGAAAGGATATATGGATTAAGTCTATGCTTTGATGGTTGCTGTTTTACCTGTGCGCAGGTTACTTGACAATTTATTTGAAGGGGTATATGGATTAATTCTATGCCTTGATGGTTGATGGTTTACCTGTGCACAGATTATTTGACAATTTATTTGAAGGGATATATGGAAATGTAGTGATAAGGCAACACACTTTTTATGCACAGGATGAAATGTTAAAACAGCAGGGATTTAGGCAGTCTGGAATAAAGCTTGATGTAGTTGCTGTAAACTGGACTAGTTGAATGATGTCTACAACGCTTATTTTGTTTTGCATCTAATAAGGTTATACCAGGTGTTACGCAGAGTTTAGTAGCAGTTTTTTTCACACTGGGACACTGTGCAGTTTGACTTTGTATGCATAAACACAGATTTTATTAGTATTTTTGATGAGCAAGCCACATAGTTTTAAGCAGGGTGTTATGCAGGATCTGATATCATGTTGTAGGGCAGTGACTTTCATGACCAGTCTTCTGGTTCTTTCAAGAAATGAAGGCTTTAAACATGTGCAGAAATTTAGGGCAAACAGTAAAATGAGGATTTGTCACAACCAGTTTTTTGAAAATCAAGAAATGAAGGCCAATGAATTGACAGAACCTTTCAAGCGACAGGAACAACATAAGGGAGTGGTACACCCCTCAGATAGGTAAACAGCTGTCTATTGAGACCCCAGTGCTGCAGGCTTGATGCATGTCTCAGGAACATAAACATGGACAGCACTTTCCCATGCAGGAAAAGGGAAAAAATCCACAAATCCTTTTTGTCTGGCCCCCTGGACATTGAGCTCTTCATACCTGAGCAGGTCAACGCAGATTAAATCTGGAACTGTCCATATCTCCTCAGAAGCAAAGACAAACACCACTACAATGTAAGAACTGTACAAGTTGGATTATATTTTTTCAGAAAATGTCACAAGGAATATAAGTCATCTCTTTTAGCTTATCTGAAGCTCATCATTATCTGCCTTTATACTTAAACATTTAATCGTGACTATGATGGGTGGGTCATTAATAATGTTGCGGCAAATTTACAGTTATGTATGTTCATTTAGACTTTCAGCACCAATTTAAACAGTGCACATGAATCTGAGAAGACTTCATTTGTTCATGTTTTTTTACTGAAAAATTGCCACTTTACTAATAAAGCACACTTGTAAACTGAGAAAATACTAATGTTTACAATAATATATTGTGCATAGAGAGACTGACAACCAGGAGATGGAAACATCCATGCTGCAATGCTATTCTCAAATCATTTGTTACAGGTGAGTTGTCTCTAGTGTTCACTTTTTTAGCATGTGCTCCACAATTTGATAAATATGCATGGAAAAGAGGCATATTTTATACAATAGCATTAAGAAAAAACGACTTTAGGGGATATCAGTGTTTGATAGTGACTTTTCTTTTGTGCTTTGGATTATAACGCACCTCTCCTCGATCAGAACACACAAACTACTATGTAAATCTGTTGGCAGATTTAGGAAATACTCATATATGGAACTTTACTTTTTGTGACAATCAGTAACATTCTTGACATTTGATATGTAAGTCAGTATAGTGGCCTCTTTACATTAAAACAGATTACTGTGGACTAGTTTCAGTTTACTGCATGTTTAATTAAAGGCATTTAATCAGACAAATGAAGCACATGAGGTGTATAATGCCAGGTACTATTAATTCCTTGCATCATGCCAGGTACTATCAGACTAAATATCAGTTTTGAAAAATTAATGCACAGCACTATCATAACATGAAAAAATGACTGACATTGATACAAGTATAATTACGGATATATACAATTTCAGTATCGATTTTATCCATTTGACATACAAGACTGCATTGTCTTACTGTTGACCCCAACTACTCTTGGTCAGTGATATATAAATAATGCATATGCATTTTATTAACGGCATTATAACAAAATCAGTAGTCATACACTATTATTTTTTTAGAAAACAAAACAACATCGAGAATGTAGAATAAATCAGATTATTTTTTCATATTTTTTTACATGTTCTCATACTGTTTGACATATTAATGCTTATATTGACAAATATTCTTTTACTGAAATATAACTCTCACTTGGTAAGAAACGCAAGGAGAGAAAGAAACTCACAAAAAGTTATAACATATAAAGGCATGTGTCATCATTAATTTCTGCAGAACTGAAACAGGAAAAAGAATATTCAGGGCAACAGTAAAAAGTTATGCAATGAATCCGCTGAATAGCTTTCATTTTTTTCAAATACTAAATGTCTTGTTTGTGAAGGTCCTGAGTGAAACACATAGTGTGCATTTAAATAGAACAAAGGCTTTTTATCTTGGTAATGTATTATATATATATATATATGTGTTAATATTTCTAGCTTATTAAATTATATGCTTGGCAGACTTATGTATAGCAAGCACATATAAGCAAAAAAAATGACTTATGTCAGTTTATATTGTGAACAGATTACAAAATTTCAGGATGTTGTTTTACAACTCAATAGTTTATCCTTTAAAATACCGAGTGTGCTCTGATATGTCAGATACTTGATAAGAAGTTACTTTTCCTATGCACGAGTTTGGGCATTTAATTAAAGGCAGTCTATTAACAACTCCCATATGTGTTTTATATCACCCCATTTTTTCAACTGCTATAACTATTTTATAGAAGGATTTTTATTTTTTTATTTATGCTATTTTACATTTGTTGACCGGGCTGATCCAGCTGGATTTATGTCCATTTTCTGCAGAGGCCCGGGGAGAAAAGCTCCAAGTGAGGTACAATAAACATTGGGCATTATTCATCAAAAGCATTTTACAGTTAAAAAAAAAGTTACACATATAGTTCAGAGAAGAAAAAATGTTTTTTACAGTGTCTGCAATAAGCAAAATAAGAACATCAAAGGGAAAAAAGCAAATTTGAATTTAGTAGTAAGTTTTTGAGAAGATTAGAAGCAAGATAAGTGAGAGTTCTAGGAGCATTTTACAATGAAGATCTGAGTGTTTAACTTATTACTATTCACAGAACAAAGCGTAACTTACTAGATGTAAATTCGTTTCATGCACAGTACCTTGCCTTTCTTTGTTAGATATGAGTGTGCATGTCCCTTTTACTTGCTACCTTTATTGCTTGTTTGGCTAGAAATTCTAAACATGAGCAGCACTACACACCTGTTACTTGTTACATACCCTCTGCCTAGGCTTCTGAAACAGTTTACTAGTAACACAGACATTTTACATTTTAGTAACTTTACTATACATAACTTATAATCATGTAAAACACTACCAGACCCTTATTTTTAATTGTGCGATGAAACAAACGCTTTACTGCACACTACTACAAAAGGTTCATTTTGTATTACATAAAGAATATTTCTGACTGCATCTCAGTGTAGATTAATAAAAGGTGATGCAGAATGTCACAAGTATGTTTTTACAATAGCCTGCTTACTGCATTAATTACTCTAAATATTAAATGTATACATACAATCAGCAAATTAAGTATGCACGCTACTTCTTAGCACTTTTGGGAGAATTTGCAGGCTTTAAAGGTTGTCCTACTGGATTTTGTTTAGAAGTCAAAGGGATGTGTTCTGCGAAGATATTTGAATGAACTGGACTGGAGCAATTTGATAGAGGATCTGTTGTAGTCTTTTTAAATAGATTGTTTTTAACTGAAATGGTTAAATAATTATTTGTTATAGCTTTCACACAGATATAGTTACTAACTTTTTATATAGAATTGCTATTATTTTTAATATATTTACTTTAATAAGGCCTATTGAACTAACATTTGCCATTCATCATTACACAAATTATTTTTCCATAAGCAAACTTTTTATACTAAACATTATGTCACATTATGCTATTAGTCATGTTTTATACAGATTTGAGTATCACTTGTATACTTGCAGCAACTCTGGCTGGGTTTCATCTTTATGGGAATGGAATTTAAATACTTTACTGTTAATGCAATTTTCAAGAGAAAGATATTGCTGAGTTACAAATATTATACATGTGTCAAACTGTTTGGCAGCAGCGGAGACATTGGACTCAAAATGTTTGAATGATGTTTTACACAAGGTCTTTATAAATTCACAGAAAATGTTACTAGCAAGCAGATTCGTTGAAAATTTGCCATGGGCTGGTGCTTCTTGTTAGGCAGTTGTGCTTGTGCAAATGGCTTCATTGAATATACTTTACAAGTTATTGTCTCACTATCAGAGCTTAATACAATGATCATTCAAGTCACTGAAAAATAACATTTTAAGGCTGATCAACTTTGTACTCCAACATGAGCATTAGTTTAATACTATTTAAAGCACAAATAACTGCTTATTTCAGCAAGGGTAAGCATCTTATTAAATACTTCTACTTTTAATCTACAAAGTTTGCAAACAAAATAAAAACTAAATTACTCTTTTACATTCTCAGAAATAATGACAACATTAAATTAATAAAAGCTCATTTTGCTTCATTTACTTAAAAGAAATCTCTTTATAAAGCGGCCCAGCATCTTGGAACAACTGTCTAATGTAATGACCCCAAAAATACATGCACCATTTTCAGAGACTATGGCTAGTACAACTTATAGATTGCATTGTCAGTATATGACAATGCCACTTGGTTATGGCTTGATTTTAGTTTGTGCAACCTGTAGGTATTGTGAGTTTCTTTATCTATTGAAATATGTATATTTTATGTAACAGTTTATAGTCTGTTATAAATGTGTCATTTCAGAAAAGTGTTTTATAACAGCAGCAATGTGGAACAAAACTGTATAACAACGAAATGCAGTCATTTATTACTGATCTCTAGTGTGGTTACCATTAGCCATACCTCTCAACTTCTTTGCTCGATAATTTTGGACAAAGTCAAAAACAATGGGAGGAACAATGGCCAGAATCAGGGACACTTTTTAAATATTCTAATTCATTTAAAAAAAAATCAGTGGTATAATGGGTTTTGCATCAACATGCACTGTCTGAACAATTAGAAGTATAAATCTGTGACATCAAAGGTTGACTGCAATCCTCAGTGACTCACCAAAAAAATAAATTAATTAATAAATCCACAAGAGGGAGGGCAAAAAATTACAGGTAAAAGCATGGGCAATTGAGAGGCATGTTATTAACAGCAATTGCAAACCATATTACAATGTGCAGTACAACAGCATTTTATACCCTCTCTATCACTGCAGTCTGGGGTAAAGTTTTCTGTCTATGCATACTGCCAAAATGCAACTAAAAATCTGAGCACTCATAGCAGGGGGGCATAATATGTATTAGAGTTACTAAACATTTTGAAATACTTCAGCATGATTTATAAGCATGCATATTCTTAGCTTCGGAGTACTTTTTCTGACCTTAGGTATTTCTGCTTAGCATAAACATTTGATACTGAACAGAATACAGCAGCATTTTGCTTACCATAGTAATGTTAGAAAGTTCCCTGTAGTTACTCAAAGTATATATATATATATATATTTTTTTTTTTTTATGATGCTATCATTTCGTTTCAGATATATTACTATTTTCTCTTGACTGCTTTGTTTCACTTACTACAGTGATGGTCAGATGTATACCTTCATGAAGCAGGACTGCCATCATTTACCAACCTTTTCTCACAGAGGCTAATGAACACGTACTGAAAACATTAAGAAACCAAAATGGTAAATGATTTTGCTGTTCTCTTGGCACAACTCTTGCAATCAAGAATATAATATAGCACAACTCTAAATAGTACCTGACAAATGTAAACCATCATAGAACCTACAAGAATGATGATTTCACATGCTGCATTGATGTTT